>NC_089272.1:33524553-33683301 GCF_963678975.1 Dysidea avara
GTAAATTTCATGCAGGTGCTTGCTATACTTGGCGAGTTATGCCTTGAAATCTTTAAGTGTTCATCCCGAAACTTCTAATGTGCGATTTGGAATGTTTTCCCCAAATTCAGTCACATATCAAGACTCACGGTTGTGAGTCGCGCGGCCAAGAAACTACAAAGCGCACACCCAATTAAAAGACGCGCGGCCACTACTGTGAGTTATTTACGTGTAGGGTTGGTTTCACAATATTAGTCCTGGATTATGCAACATCTCTCAATAGATTTGTATTACATTACGTGATAAAAAAATCTTTAGGAGTTGTCATCATCATCATCATAGTTTTCTTGCGACCTCGCTAAAAATAAAAAAAGTGGTCATCGCAAAATAAAAAAATAAACGCATTTCGCTTTGTTTCTCTTCCTTATGTTACAACTACTGTCACGTTATACCAGTCAACATAGCCATGTTTGTACAGTCCATCTAGCACTGACATTATCCAATTCTGGTTTGGCTATACGCATATTTTCTTCAATCAAACCTATTATCCTTACAATGACTTTTAAATACACTACGTGGACACAAACTCTAATGCCTGATAAACAAGTTGTGACAGCGTGCTGAACCATAAGTTCCCTAGGGATTGCGTTTCAAGCAGAAATCTTTTAAATTCCATTTAGTGCCGCACCCCATGCGAGCATTTATAAATCACCAGATGTCTTATAAACAAGGTGTCAAGAACAAAGTCACTAGCGAAGGTGCTTTAAGCATACTCTTCAAGTCTCTATTTACATGTAATTTTTAATAAATTAACCACAAAGGCTTGTACGGTGAATACAAAAGGTAACAAGCCTTTAGGGGTTACCACCTCTATGTAGTGTGTATCATGAAGCTTGTGTTGTGGCTTTCATTAAGTATTATACACACACAAATGGTGCAACAATATTTTGTAATGGATTGCTCGAATGTGGTTGGTGATTTGCCAGTGACCATGCATGAGTTGGGATTGTTCCACACAACTTACACAATATTCAAATTTCATGATGGCCATAAAAATTTCTTGCCATATGGTATACATACAACAATGTGTAACACAACGTTAATCAACATCACATCAATACATTACTAAAAATAGTTCAACAATAGTGATGATCTCTTGTATGTCAGCATGATGATACTGAGACCTGTAAAAGAATAAGTAAGCACTGAAGTTAACCTTAAACACTCATGCAACTGACCTGGAACATCGGTCGCAACACCAAAAACACTTGTTTCGATATCTGATAACACAATCCAGCAGGCACTGAATTAATAAGAGAATGTACAAAAAATCAATATGCCAGGCTGTATATACTGTGTAGCAACTGTGAACTAAGTAGGCACTTACAGGTTTAATTAGGTGTCTGAAGCATTTAACATGCACAGATATGAGATATATTCGTCACATGCAGTAAAGATATACTACACTGTAAATTCATAGTATTATGTATGGATTTTACTGACTCTCCAAGATAATATTCTGCATTAATGTTAATTGCTCATTTCCAAAAAAAAAACCTTTTATAAACCAATTTGTAGAGTCTATTACTGACAAAAATGAGTGATATCCACCCCAAAAACACCTTCGCTGTAAAAAAAGGCGCTCCCAAGAAACTACAAGTACCTGGAACCCAATGTAAAAAACAAAAACAAAAAACAGCCCAGCTGAAGTGAAAAGTAACTGGTAACTTAAAGAGCTGATACCTGAAGCAGCCACGAATACAACTGACTACAATTACTAAAGTTTAATCCATGCAAGAACACCTTGGCTATAAAACAGGTGTGTACATGAAAGTAACTGGCAACTGAAATAGCTGACATCTGAAGCGGCCAAGAATGAATGGTCATATACAACTAATTCAAAAAGTTAACACTGAACCTTTATAATTCAGCTGTGTTCTATATTCACTCTTGCTGCATCCTAAAGTAATTTCTTTTAACTCTAATTGGCTGGTAATATGGCCACCTTTTTTTGCTCTATTATACTGACTATTAAAAAAGGCGGCCAAATTACCAGCAAATTAGAGTTAAAAGAAATTACTTTAGGATGCAGCAAGAGTGAATATAGAACACAGCTGAATTATAAAGGTTCAGTGTTAAATTTTTGAATTAGTTGTATGTGACCATTCATTCTTGGCCGCTTCAGATATCAGCTATTTCAGTTGCCAGTTACTTTTCACTTCAGCAGAGCTGTTTTTTGTTTTTGTTTTTTTACATTGTATTCCAGGTACTTGTAGCTTCTTGGGCACGCCTTTTTTACAGCGAAGGTGTTTTTGGGGTGGATACAATATAAGTGTATTAATCAGATGAGTTTTAGCTATTTGTGTTTACTTAATCAGCTTCAGATGCATGTATATGCTTATTTGTCAACAATTGAAATGTATTTGTGACCGGATCTGTAAGAATCTCATATGATCGTGCAAGCCTAATTTTACAGTAGAATGCAATAAACGCAATGGGTGGAGTATTTACAAAATCATTTTAAAATCATTTTTAAGCACCTTTTTCTCAATGAAGAAAGGTGACAAAGGCAAACATCTTGGTAGCATCATGATCCCCAAAGCAAGAGGAGTTTCAAAATCTTTGTTTCATGTCAGTATTCCCAAGGAGGCAGAAGATATATGTGAGCGTTAGTCTGCCTTGCGTTGGACGAATGGTTTGCTATCATTTTTTCTCATGTTTTTGCCTTCATCCTGGTCATAGGAAAGGCCTGGAAGAAAAACGTACTCAGCAAAAGATTCACCTGTTCATGGAGAAACCGATGGTGTAAGTTGCATCTTAGTAGAGGACTGCATTCGTAAGTTATGTTTGTTTACTTAAGTGCCTGTAGTTTATTTTCCATATAGTCACAAAGTTGATTTTTCTGTTGCTGCCACTTTGTAGTGCTGTAACTTTGAGAGTTCTAGAGGTGAAACTTTGGTTGACCATTCCTTTGGTATCTAGATAATAATAAAAAGAAAATGTATAATAAAATAGAATTCAAATATGCGTAAACATGAGGTTCTTGCAGATCCAGTCACATTAAGTAAATAAATGTGATCGGATCTGCGAAAACGTGACACAATCGCGCATTTTTCAAATTCTTGTTTATTAACTATTTATAATCTACTTAGCCAAGTGTACCCTCTGGCAAAGCTTCAGCCTCATTTGCCAAAAGGTTTAGGAGTTACAGCCCTACAAAGTAGCAACAACAGAAAAATCGATCTGTACAGCAAGTATAGGGAAAATAAATTACAGGTGCCTACAAACACGGTTGTAACTTACCAACAAATCGAGGTACGGAGCTACAATTTTCACCATCGTGTTTACCATGAACAGGGGAATCAATTACTGGGTAGGGTTTTCCTTTTCTCACCCTTCTTAACTGTATACAAAGGCAGAATTTGTGAAGAAAAATCGATCATGTACGATCACTTCGACGTGACGTAAACAAATGCTCATAACTTCCGTATCCTTGGGTATACTGTAACAAAACAAAGATTTTCCAATGCCTCTTGAGCAGGCGAATAAGATGATATCCAGGGTTTTATTGTTAGCCCCCTCCTTCACTAAGAAAGAGGCATTCAAAAATTTTACGGAATTTTTTCAATAAATACAGAAGTATTTCACCCATTGTATTCAATGCTTTATACTGAAAATTTAGGCTTGCGCGATTGTGTTGGGTTTTCACAGATCTGGTCACAAATGATGTTGTCATTGCAAAGACTACATTGATGTGTTGTTTAATAGGACGATCCTTTATGATGACACCAACTAAGATCACAATTGAAATGACAATAACTGCAAATGGTATTATATTAATAGTGTACTGTATGATTGTAACTAATATTTAATATTTCTGTGAATCATAGGGTCATCGTCAGAAACATGCTTAAAAACAATTTCACTCACATTGAAACCATCCCCTGGCAATTCAGGTACTTTCCTTTATTGGTAGTGACAAACAATTGTAATCAAACAGTACAATATGACTTACGTACCATACCCTTGTTTCCATCATGTGCTCACAAATTATGAGGTTCATTTCAGGCACTTCAAATGGCACTACTGTACATCTCGTTGTGGGGTTAGTGATTGGGATATTCATAGGAGCTGTTCTTATGGCATTAATCTTCTGCTGCTATGTCGAAAGAAAGCGTATACTATGTAAGAATTTCATAGTACACACATACATATATAGATAACTATCTAGCTCTTTCACAGTCAAAAGATCCTGTAGTCAAACTAAGCACTATTACTTTGTTACTTCTGCATACTTATGTGTATGGGGATGGGATCAAGGTTAATGGAATGCATAATGATTCAAATGATGGATAGGTTTTCTGCTGAATTCTGCATAGCAATTAAATGGAATGGGATAAAGAGCATTGGTTTTGACAAGATGCTGTGTTTTCTAACTTAAGGTTTATTTCGATACTTCAATGGCTATAACTTACAACAAAATGACACATAGTTTTTAAAGTTGGAATCAAGTAATCCCAACATGCAAGCATTTATAAATGAGGTATGAAAATGGTGATATATCATGAACGAGGAAATGTTCATGATGGCATGGAGTGTTCTGGTCAATCTCATCACCATTTTAAAGAACTGTAACTCTGAAATCCACGTACGTAGAAAACAGTTCTTGTACCACTGGGAAATAAGGGATACTAGGTAGAATTGTCTTTTATGGCATATTTCAGACAGTTTTATCCCTGTAATGTGGCTGTGAAAGGGCTAGTTTTGAATGCTTTCATTCAGTGGTAGGCACCAGCATTATGGTAGTGTAATGCTCAAAATTATAGTCAATCTACTGTGTTCATAAGTATTACTAGGGCTGGGCAATCAGTACTGAAATTTCACTATCACAATATTTCATAGGAAATTGAAAATATTGTGATTTTATGAATTATCACGATATTTTTTTCATATTGTGACAGGTGCTCTACTATCCAAATACACTTGCCTATACAAGTAACATAACTTGTAGCAGCATGGAATGGGTACGCAAAATAACATAAACATGACATAATACCATTCATTGAACTACGCATGGAGATGCAGACATCACACAGACTTCAGTTTTGCTACATACAATTAGTGTAGTGAGGATGTGTTTTGTACACCCAAGTGCATGACATAAAAGTAATACTGTATAGGACGTCTATCTATTGACTAAAGAACTGCAGACTAGCAATAGAAGTGCTTATACTCGGCTTTGTATCACCCATATAATTTTATAATGCTACAATTTATGCTGTAGAAATGTTCCTTCCTCAACAAAAAACCAGCACTCTAACAAATCTGCTAATACTTTCATATTTGCATGAATGTTCTTTTTATACACCACGGTAAATACGATATTGTGATAATATTGTTTCCAATAATTTAATTTTAACAATAACTGGTATCATTTCATCAGAATATCGCAGTTTGACAATATAACTGAGATTCCACCCACCCCTAATTATTACATTCAAGATTATTTTAATATTCTTCAATTTTGCACTATCTAAATGAATAGTAATAAATAGGCAGTGGTTGCTGAACTGAAAGTTGGTTCAATAAGGTGTACCGGCTATTGAACCAACAGTAAAACTTAGACAAAAAGGGTGCTAGAATGATAAAAAAGTTGGGACTTGAACCCTAGACCATCGGTATAATAGCTTTGTTTACTACCAGCTGTGCATACCACTGCTAGCTTCTCAACTCCCTCACTTTTCTATCTTATAAATGTTACTCAAGAAGTAAGCTGTATAATATATTTATATAGTAAGAAGGGTAACCTAGAAGAGACCAAAGCTGTATCCAACCCTAATCCTAATGCTAATACTACTTGTCACATGCCCTAAAGTTGAATATTTGGGGCAACTACTAGCCATGTGCCCTAAAGTCAAATAGTTGAGGCAACTACTAGACAATAACTACTTCCTAATAAATATAAAGTGATAGTAAAAAAAATTAATATTGACGTGTTGATATTTTCCATGACATTTAGCTATTTCATGGGCTGAGATTTACTGTAAGGCAATTTATTTGGCTTATTATACTGGAATTATGCTTGATATTTCAGGCACCTTTTACAAATATGCTCAAAATGATGCCACCATAATTCTGGTGTCTATGGTAGTACCATTTAAGCAGGGATTGCCCCAAAAAATTCGCATAATGCCCAATATTCTGCCTTTGAAAATCATCCTAGAGACATCTTACACAACGAAAATCACCTTATGGAATAGTACTAGTCCATATAATATATAATACAGCATTAAATGTAACAAAACACAGGTGGCCGAATCACCAAAACTAAAATTTTAGTCTCACCCTCACTGTCTGGCCACAGTGGCAAGGCTAGAGGACAAATTAATCAGTGCACGGCCACCATTTTATGCCACAGTAACAAGCTAACCAGTGGGATGTACCTTTTGGGGTTCCAACGAGTGTAGGCTCTCTGCACCTTGTAATATCTTCAATCAGGCTGCTTGTCTTCCAATGAAACCATATTGAGGTGTTAATTTTCTGAATCAACACTTTCAGCAGCATATTTAGCTAGATGCCACAGAATTATTTCAGAGCTAGTTTTCAGAAGCACTTCAGTTCCGGTGCTACTATAAGAAGTATACTAGCTAGATATCTGCAACTTCACAATTGGGATCCCATTCACGGTAGGTTCGCGACCAGATCCATCAAGTAAAGACCTAGGTTGACTAATAACATTACAGTACAGAGACCACACCTCTTAACAATCTAGCTATTTACTAAACAGTAAACAAGATGATCTCAGCCCTTATTGGTCTAGCTAGCAGCACACTGACTTGAGATATTCCACAGTCACTCTAATTACAATCATGTATGATATTCTAATAGAACAGTCACAAGTTACACTGTATAGCTAGCTGTGTTACTTTAAAAATGAAGTAAGGATCTATGCTCACTGAGCTGTGCTGTAATACCATCATTGATCTCCTGTTTCAATACTTTTTGTTGTATAGATCCCTACTTCATTTTTAAATTAAGGATTAAAAAAAAACACTAGTATATTCAGTATTACGTATATAAAAGTGTTTTGTATGATTCTACAGTTGTATAATGAAGCAATGTGCATGTCTTTGCTTTATGCATGCTGGTTTATATCAAATCGTTTCCTTGTAAAAATGTATCATACAAGAATAGTGCTTTAGTTTTTCCGTGAGAAAATATTTTTAATGAGTTCCAATCACATACAGGTGTCTATTGTAGCACTCCAAGAAGGAATTCTGGTAGAGTCAAGATGAAAGGTACGTACATTAAGACATTATATTTTAATGTATATACAAGTAGTTAATTTTAAAATGAACATTCACTAGAAAGTATCAAGAGCATAGCCAGAACCTGGGCATCAATACTTATACAATAATTATAATCATTATGTTTAAGCATCAAGATAGCTAGATTATGGTCTAATAGAACAGCTACACAACAGTTAGGCAAATTTTTGGTAATAGCAGCAATTCTTAGTAGTAAGTTGTTGAAATCAACCTCTCATTCAATTCAGATGATAAAATGTTTGAAAAGTCCTGGGAGGCATGTAATTAGTAGAAAACTTTTATTTTTATTTATTTAATAATGCTTTACAGCACAAGTGCTGAAGGTCTGTAGGACACCTGGTCCTACAGCCTGCTCAAAGACTTTAGCTACTTAAGGTGTGTTTGAAAAGTTGGAGAAAGGAGAAAAAATCCATGACTGGCCCTAGGTACGTAGCCTCGAACCTGGAGCCATCCGATTTACGCTTGAACGCTTACAGGAGTCTACCAGGTGGTCAGGATGTTTTCTCCTTGCTATTTTCATGCAATTATATCCATAGGAATTCTAGAGAGTGACTCATTATCTCTAAGTACCCCAAGTAGAATCAAATGGACACTAGTTTATTTAATAATGCTTGACTTATTATCAATGTCATGATCAAGATACAAAGCACCTAACAGTGGTCAAACAAATAATTATATTTGGTGATAAACTGTAGAGATGTACCGACAAGGATTTTTAAATTGTACCAATATCTGAGTAATTTATACCTTAGAGAGCTGATACCGATCATACTGATCTGATAATTGCATATTTGTAAAATGTAAACCAAATAGTACTACAGGTGTAGCTACTGCATCTTGTAATAATTGAAAAACAAAAAGTTTAATTATGAAGCATGAATATAACTGGTTACCATTACATTATGCAGACAATTAGGCACCACAAAAAATTTATGATCCCACAAAGACTTATCTGGAATACTCTGTATTTTGATTAGTTATCAAAATGGATAACTGGCTATACAGCAGATTGTTTAGTTCTTTATGGACCTTATCTGCAATGACATCATAATTGACAAGATGGCCGTGTTTAGGGTGGGCACTTCGTACGTAATCACTAAAATGAGTGTTGTTTGTGGATTTCACAACATGGAACAATTGGATAATAAAGGTAAAAGGCTAGTTAGCATGATGTGGCAATGCGAAATAGTCCCACCAGACGAAACCAGACTTAAGTTTTGCTATCAATGCAAAGCCATGTGCATTTGTCTTGTAATTAAGTATGTATGCCTCACCTTGCCCCTTGCTGCAGTATGTAAACGTTAACATAACGATCTGCCATCTCTCCCAATACCCTCTGTACAAAAGTGCCCACACTATCTGCTGCCATTTTGTGCTTTGACGTCATTGCGGATAAGGTCCATAAGTGTAGCAGCTATACTGTATTCAGAAGGCCAGGGTAAGAATATTAACAAGTATAAGAAAAAATTTGGAATTTTAAATTTGATTAGGGACAGTGTATAATGCTGCAATAAAAAGTACTGAAACAAGCTGGATCGGAGTAGTACGTAATGTCCAAATACTGTAAAACAATAATAAGTGAACATCCCTACTATGCTACACTCAATGCACAGTAGGGATATTCACTTCTTATTGTTTTACAGTATTTGGACATTACGTACTACTCCGATCCAGCTTGTTTCAGTACTTTTTATTGCAGCATTATACACTGTCCCTAATCAAATTTAAAATTCCAAATTTTTCTTATACTTGTTTGTGAAGTTTTTTTGCAAGCTCATGACCACTAAATATCTGCTAAGTTACTCACAGCACTATTATACTAGATTATGACTCATATAATAACAACTGATCAGTGGGCGTGGCTCTACATAAGCCTGCAGACAATAATGGACGTGGATTCATGCATACCTACGGACTGATGAATTGTTGTGGCTACCATGTGTCTACAGACAGTAATTTACGTAAGTGGGCGTGGATTTGTGCATACCTACACACTGATGAATGGACGTGGCTACCATATGTCTACAGACTGTAATTTACGTAAGTGGGCGTGACTCACGAAAGAAACAGAGCTACGCTATGACTTATATTAACACGTCCACATTTAATTTAGCACGTGGAGTCAAACCCAAATAATCTGTAAAGCAGGACCTGGATGACCCGACTCGGTTTAACATTGTTATTAAATAAACTATATTTATTGACTTACACATTGCTATATAGTTCGCCGTGAGTTGCTCTCTGATCGATATCAACAGCGAGTCACGGCGTACACGTGTATTTTTGGTGCAACCGGCGAACACGTGTATTCGAATAGTTTGATGCAATATACACTGGTATGGAAGCCATACTGTAGTCTATTAACACTCAGCGATAGAACCTTGACTGATGGCCATGGTAAAGAAGGATAAAAGGTAAGACAATAGTGCAAGCATTGTATGCTTATCAATATACCAAAGATTTTTTCTTAAGCGAACTAGAAATGTTTCTGCTAAAAAATTAGGGCTATAGCTGTAGCCACTTTTCCGCTACGCTTGACTGAAAGCATCAGGCAGGCAGGCAGGCAGACAGGCAGGCAGGCAGGCAGGCAGGCAGGCAGGCAGGCAGGCAGGCAGGCAGGCAGGCAGGCAGGCAGGCAGGCAGGCAGGCAGGCAGGCAGGCAGGCAGGCAGGCAGGCAGGCAGGCAGGCAGGCAGGCAGGCAGGCAGGCAGGCAGGCAGGCAGGCAGGCAGGCAGGCAGGCAGTAGAAAATTCTGTTGAATATTTTTTTTCTTCTAAATTCTGTAGCAACTTGACACAAACGTTTCGGGTCGATCTGAAGACACTTTTGGACTTGGTTTTACCCAACCAATACTATCATGTCATTGTGAGGAAAAATCGTGGCAGGTTTTTGGGTTATATTATATCATGGATCGCCCCCACACCGTCGATGTCCCTAATATACAGTACTATCCTACTGTATGATAACAACTGTTCTTGTGCACACTTGTGTGTTTTCTCACAACATAGTTCTGTAGCACAGAAATAGGGGATTTATACTTGTTTGAACTGAGCAAGAAGGCTTTTTATTACTGAAATACCTGGTATGCATGTCGTACATGAAACACCATTTCAGATTCTACATGATATTTAACTTACTGGCAATAAAATTTTACAAATGTACTATAGCATGGTTACCTTCATACAGCTTGTTCTATATTGTATGTTAGTGAATACCCCTCTTAACCCTGAGTTTTAACAAAAACAAGAAAATTTCTATATACACAACATTGATAACTTAAACATCAACATGATCCACATGTCCTATAATATGTACGGTGCATCAACTTGAGTTAATATAATCTAATCAAAAACAGCCAAGCTGTAAAAAAAGGTGCGGCCCCCAAAAAGGCCATGGTGAAAAAAGATGTGAAATCCAAGGTGGCGGCCAAGAAATGGCTGTGATGGTAGGTTAATGGTTACATTTTAATAACGACAATTCAGGTAAATTTGGTGCCAAGACCTAGCGGCACAAAATTCACCTGAATTGTCGTTATTAAAATGTAACCATTAACCTACCATCACAGCCATTTCTTGGCCGCCACCTTGGATTTCACATCTTTTTTCACCATGGCCTTTTTGGGAGCCGCACCTTTTTTTACAGCTTGGCTGTTTTTGATTAGATATCACTTCTTTTTGTATTTGTATACTGCAAAGCCGGCCTATGGCTGGCTTTGGGGCTTTTTTAACCCATGTGTTTTTTCTTTACTACAGGAAGAAGAAAAGAACTTAAAGAAGAATTTTAGTACTTCTATTATTTTTGATTTTATTAGTAATTATACAAATTATATACATATATTTATTACATGCCCATTATTCCCCACAGGATATTTTTTTGCAGCTGATCTCTCTACTGGGTGACTTGAAATGTAGCTGAACTATATACAGGATGGTTTCTTTGTAGCTGAACTCTCTACAAGGTAACCTCTTCTAGCTGGTCTCTCTACAGGGTATTTTGTTTCTAGCTGAACTCTCTACAGGTGATTTGTTTGCAGCTAAACTCTCTACATGGTGGTGTCTTTGTAGCCAAACTCTCTACATGATGGTTTCTTTGTAGCTGAACTCTCTATAAGGTGACTTCATCTAGCTGAACTCTCTACAGGGTGATTTTTTTGTAGCTGAACTCTCTGCAGAGTGATTTGTTTGCAGCTGAACTCTCTACATGATGGTTTCTTTGTAGCTGAACTCTCTACAAGGTGACTTCGTCCAGCTGATCTCTCTATGGGGTGATTTGTTTCTAGCTGAACTCTCTACAGGTGATTTGTTTGCAGCTAAACTCCCTACATGGTGGTTTCTTTGTAGCTGAACTCCCTACATGGTGGTTTCTTTGTAGCTGAACTCTCTACAAGGTAACTTCTTCTCTACAGGGTGATTTGTTGTAGTTGAATTCTCTACAAGGTGGTTTGTATGAGGCTGAACTCTCTACATGGTGGTTTCTTTGTAGCTGAACTCTCTACAGAGTGATTTGTTTGCAGCTGAACTTTCTACATGATGGTTTCTTTGTAACTGAACACTCTACAAGGTGACTTCTTCTAGCTGATCTTTCTACAGGGTGAATTGTTGTAGCTGAACTATCTACAAGGTAACTTCTTCTAGCTGATCTCTATACAGGGTAATTTGTTTGTAGTTGAATTCTGTACAGGTGGTTTCTTTGTAGCTGAACTCTGTACATGATGGTTTCTTTGTAGCTGAACTCTTTACAAGGTGACTTCTTCTAGCTGAACTCTCTACGGGGTAATTTCTTTGTAGCTGAACTCTCTATATGATGGTTTCTTTGTAACTGAACTCTCTACAAGGTAACTTCTTCTAGCTGATCTTTCTACTGGGTGATTTGTTTGCAGCTGAACTCTCTACATGGTGGTTTCTTTGTTGCTGAACTCTCTACAAGGTGAATTCTTCTACCTGATCTCTCTACAGGGTGATTTGTTTGTAACTGAACTCTGTACAAGTGCGTTTTTGTGGGTGATCTCACTGCAGGTTGATTTGTTTGTAGCTGAACTCACTAAAGGGTGATTTTGCTTGTAGCTGAACTCCTTGCATTGTATCTAGTTTCTAGTTGATCTCTCTACAGGGTGATTTGTTTGTAGCTGATCTCTCTACAAGTTGATTTGTGTGTAGCTGATCTCTCTGCAGGTTGATTAATTTGCAGCCGATCTCTCTACAAGGTAATTTGTTTGTAGCTGAACTGTCTGTAAAGTGATTTATTTGTAGCTGATCTCTCTGCAGGTTGATTTGTTTTAGCTGAACTCTCTACAGGGTGATTTACTTGTAGCTGAACTCCTTACATTGTGTCTAGTTTCTACCTGATCTTTCTACAGGGTGATTTGTTTGTAGCTGATCTCTCTACAAGTTGATTTGTGTGTAGCTGATCTTTCTACTGGTTGATTTGTTTGTAGCCGATCTCTCTACAGGGTAATTTGTTTGTAGCTGAACTCTGCACAAGGTGCTTTTTTGTAGGTGATCTCACTGCAGGTTGATTTGTTTGTAGCTGAACTCACTAAAGGGTGATATGCTTGTAGCTGAACTCCTTACATTGTGTCTAGTTTCTAGCTGATCTCTCTACAGGGTGATTTGTTTATAGCTGAACTCTCTATAAGGTGATTTGTTTGCAGCTGAACTCTCTACATGGTGGTTTCTTTGTTGCTGAACTCTCTACAGGGTGTTTTGCTTGTAGCTACTCTCTACAGGATGATTTGTTTCTAGCTTATCTCTCTACAGGTTGATTTGTGTGTAACTGATCTCTCTACAAGCTGATTTGTTTGTAGTTGAATTCTCTGCAAAGTGTTTTGTTTGTAGCTGACCTCTCTTCAGGGTGATTTGTTTCTAGCTGATCTCTCTACAGGGTGATTTTTTTGTAGCTGACCTCTCTTCAGGGTGATTTGTTTCTAGCTGATATCTCTACAGGGTGATTTTTTGTAGCTGACCTCTCTTCAGGGTGATTTGTTTCTAGCTGATTGCTCTACAGGTTGGTTTGTTTGTAGCTGAACTCTCTACACGGTGATTTGCTTGTAGCTGAACTCCTTACATTGAGTCTAGTTTCTAGCTGATCTCTCTACAGGGTGATTTATTTGTAGCTGATCTCTCTACAAGTTGAATTGTGTGTAGCTGATCTCTCTGCAGGTTGATTTGTTTGTAGCCGATCTCTCTACAAGGTAATTTATTTGTAAATGAACTGTCTAAAAGGTGATTTGTTTGTAGCTGATCTCTCTGCAGGTTGATTTGTTTGTAGCCGATCTCTCTGCAGGGTAATTTGTTTGTAGCTGAACTCTGCACAAGGTGCTTTTTTGTAGGTGATCTCACTGCAGGTTGATTTGTTTGTAGCTGAACTCACTAAAGGGTGATTTGCTTGTAGCTGAACTTCTTACATTGTGTCTAGTTTCTAGCTGATCTCTCTACAGGGTGATTTGTTTGTAGTTGATCTCTCTATAAGTTGATTTATGTGTAGCTGATCTCTCTGCAGGTTGATTTGTTTGTAGCCGATCTATCTATAGGGTAATTTGTTTGTAGCTGAACTCTCTATAAGGTGATTTGTTCGTAGTTGATCTCTCTGCAGGTTGATTTGTTTTAGCTGAACTCTCTACAGGCTGATTTGTTTGTAGCCGATCTCTCTACAGGGTAATTTGTTTGTAGCTGATCTCTCTACAGGGTGATTTTTTTGTAGCTGACCTCTCTTCAGGGTGATTTATTTCTAGCTGATCTCTCTACAGGGTGATTTTTTGTAGCTGACCTCTCTTCAGGGTGATTTGTTTGTAGCTGATTGCTCTACAGGTTGATTTGTTTGTATGTAGATGAACTCTCTTCAGGGTAATTTACTTGTAGCTGAACTCCTTATTTTGTGTCTAGTTTGTAGCTGATCTCTCTACAGGGTGATTTGTTTGTAGCTGAACTCCTTACATTGTGTGTAGTTTCTAGCTGATCTCTCTACAGGGTGATTTGTTTGTAGCTGAACTCCTTACATTGTGTGTAGTTTCTAGCTAATCTCTCTACAGGGTGATTTTTTTGTAGCTCATCTCTCTACAAGTTGATTTGTGTGTAGCTGATCTCTATACAGGTTGATTTGTTTGTAGCCGATCTCTCTACAGGGTAATTTGTTTGTATCTGAACTCTCTATAAGGTGATTTGTTTGTAGCTGATCTCACTGCAGGTTGATTTGTTTTAGCTGAACTCTCTACAGGGTGATTGCTTGTAGCTGAACTCCTTACATTGTGTCTAGTTTCTAGCTGATGTCTCTACAGTGTGTTTTTTTGTAGCTGAACTCTCTACAGGGTGATTTGTTTCTAGCTTATCTCTCTACAGGTAGATTTGTGTTGATTTGTTCATTGCTGATCGCTCTAATGGTTGATTTGTTGTAGCTGAACACTCTGCAAAGTGTTTTGTTTGTAGCTGATCACTCTAAAGGGTAATTTTGTTTGTAGCTGAACTCTCTCCACAGTGACTTGTGTGTAGCTGAATTCTGTGTAACTGAATTCTCTAGAGAGTGACTTAATTGTAGCTGAATTCTCTACACAGTGCATGACTTTTTTATAGCTGAACTTTCTTCAGTGTGACTTGTAATGTTCTGAATCTCTATAGTGATATATTTGCTTAACTCTCCACATGGTGACTGTCTTCTTGCTGAACTGTCTATACGATTAACTGTTTGCAGCTGAACTCCCTACAGAATAACTTGTGATGTAATAAAATTCTATAATGGAGTAAATAAATTAGCCGAATGCTCTATTAGGGTGACTGTTCTATTAGAGTATCTCGATCTCGCATTTGCTACACAGAGTTGGCTTTCGAATCATAACTCAGTGGTTTGTAATCCGATTCTTCTGTACTACTGCAAGGACTTTCTATGAAGATTATTCCAGCTATACACCGATTTTCAGCTCATTGCTCTAAGCGGTTTGCCTAGTAGGCGTGAAAACTAATACTTTTTTATTCATAAAAATCGATTGCGTAATTGTGATACAGGTTGGGTTTTGTGTCATATCTCCGTGGTCTTTATCTCGATTCCTTTCAAACCACCAAAAGGCACTCCTACGATGGTTACTCCATCTACATAGCAATTTTCAACTCATTCCATGAAGCGGTTTACCCTGTAGGCGTGACAACAAATCGATCTTGTTTTACGCGAATAATCGGTCATAACTCCTGAACCATTCCTCGGATTTGTACCAAATTGGATGCTAGGATGCGCCATTGGACTCCCTTTCTGTGTGCCAAATTTCAAGGCGATCGGAGTACGCGTTTGCTTGTTATAGCAATTTTTGCAAGTGTGCGAAAAGACGAAGAAGAAGAAGAAGAAAAAAACGAAGAAAAAAAAACGAAACTTTGGCAGCTCGTATCTCGGAAATGGCTGGAGCAATTTCCTTCAAATTTGGAATGTAGACTCCCTTGGCTGGCGGGCAACTGTATAGCAAATTTGGTTGCAATCAGATAAGTGATCACCGAGATACAAAGGTGTAAAAATGACGTTTTCGTTCTTCCTGTCAATATACTCACGTTGTGGCGCGCCGGCTTCTTGGGCCGCACGACACACTACTGTGTGTCTTGATAGTACCCAATCGTATACATAATATGTGACCTAATTTTAGAAAACCGTCGATATCCGCACAATTTTCAAAATGCATTTTATTTGGTCTTTGTTTTCTACAGGGACAGAGGAATGGACTAGCCAAGTTTCAGCTTCCTAAGTTAAGCAGCGTCGGAAATACAACACTAGACAGCCTGACGAGCAAATAATTTGACATGTACAGAAGCTATCGAGAAAAGAATCTACAGGCGCTTACATAAACCATCATAACTTACTTGTACAACGACGAACAGAATTGAATCTTGGCTCATTGTGTTCATCATGAATTTGTGCATCCACCAAGGTATAGTTTTCCCCCAGGCATGCTTCTGTGTTCGAGATGGAAGGCAAATTCACGGAAAAACGATCGTCGGTAAATTCTTTCGTCACCGCAACATAAACAAACGTCTGTAACATTGGAATCTTTTGTGTATGGAGATGAAACAAAGATTTTTGTACTCCCTATGAACAGGCGAACACGACAATGCCCAGGATATATCCATCGGTGGCTTAATTCGCCCACCAGCGAGGCGATAAAAGCTTGCATATTTTTTTCTGGAGCTTGTGTTTTTTACCCAATAGTTTTTAAATGCGTTTTATTACAAAAGTGCTGCTGTGCGTATATTGACGGTTTTCCAAAATTCGGTCACATATAATCCTTTACGAGGTGAAACAAGGGGTAGTTACTGAAATAGCTAAAATGTAATTGACTCACAGATAGTGCCAACAATCAGGATGGAGAAATAGTGGGGAAGAGGGGCTACTACTCCCTTCTTTGATAAATGGAGGGGCAGTTCCCTCTCACTTTTTACATGAATCAGTGCTGGGAGTGCATGAGATCGAGATACCCTGTACTTAATAGAACAGTCATTTAACTACTCTAATAGAGCATTCAGCGGAATCATATAAGTCCTGCTATGCAATTAATTCAATCTGTCTCCATTAACACATGATATCTATACATAATCAAGAGCACAAGTCTGTCTGAAATGCCTTCATTCACTGATGTATCTAATTTTGCAGTATCTTAATGATAACCATTGCCATAATATAATAGGATTATCATATTCAATAAGTACACGTGTAGCTATCACTAAATTTGCTCTCAGATTCAACCTCAAAGCATTTAAATCTCAAATATTTTCCTGTGGGGCAATTCCTCAGACCCCCCTAGTATTGGCATGCTTCACATGCGAGGGTGGCTCTAGGAATTTTGGTGACAGGTTTCCAAATTTTCTGTTGCATGCACATTTAAATCTGGGCAGGAAATTATACATGTTTTCTGAGATTTAATCACATAGTGGTTTAATTTGCCATACATTAGTCCCAATAGTAGGAGTGCAATTAATCCCAAATCGCACGGCCTTGTTTCTGTAATTGCACTGTAAAGTAGCCAATAAATAGCAGAATAACAGAAGCCTTTTAAGTGCAACAAGAAAGTGATATAATGAATAGCCAATCAAATAAGCTGACAATAGAAGCCTTTTAAGTGCAACATACGTAGACATTTTGAGTAGCCAATCAGAATTGCTGACACGTGAAGCCTTTTAAGTGCAACAACAAATGATGTAATACAAAGAAGGATGATGCAATCACCTGGTAGAAGTTAATGGCCACATAGAACTGGATAGATGTGTACTACAAACCACGAAGGGTGGTCACTATGCGATTAGTAGGCAATCACATGCATTTTCGTGCAATTATGGAATAATTGTACTCGTAACAGCCAAAATTGCACTCAAATGTGTGTGATTACCTATACAAATTGGTAACAATTTCACCAAAACTAACAAATACTTTAGGAATTATCAGGAGCAGGCTAATGAATTAAGAGATGAAACTATCCGAAGTTTGAAGTATGCAACAGACATGGATGCTATTCTGGAGGTCTGTAACCATGCCCCCAGGGAATGTCAGCTCTTTTAAGCACTCTGATATATGATTTTTACTGTGTTGGTAGAGGTAAACTTTGTAATTTTAAAATACAAAATGTGAGTGCTCTATTAGAGTATTTCGATCTAAACCTTTCGATACCTTTGCAAATCAATTTTAATTGCCTGAATATGCTTGAGCAGTTTCTGGAAACTTCAGAAACCTCCCTGGATCTGCTCCTGACATGTTAGTATGCTTTGCACACTGAGGTACTGTATAGTTAATGATTTAAAAACATATTATAACTTACAGTCACCCCACATGACTTCCCCCTTCCACTTTTGAGTATTGTTCTCTGTCCCTGCCAGCAATACATGTTCTCTGTTGTGCAGATCACAGTATAGTGCTATACAGATTACACATATTTGATGAGGTATAAATGAAGTATCATAGCTTGTACAGTGCCAAAACCTTAACTCACCCACTTGCTGAGAATACAGTAATTTGCTTTTTTTTCATTGTAATTCGTATGCAAAAACTTGTATGAAAATTTCTTGCATGAAAACTTTTACAAAAAATCGAACTACTCTAATAGAACAGTCATTCACGTAAATCATACGAAAATATTTTTACACAAAAATTTTTATCATGAAAATAATTTGCTGGTTCATCACTACAGCCTTAACACTAGTGCTAAAGCAACAAAGGAAAACATCTACACTACAACAATAGCCTCTATCTAGCTTTATCACCACTACCAGTACACATGTATCGTAAGTGTATTCTAATTAATTAGTGCACATGCTTCCTTCACAACTTGTAAGGAAGAGTAGTACCAGCAGTTGTAGCTCGATTATGGTGTCCCCAGTACTGAGAAATAGATGGATAATTCTTAGATTATTATTTAAAAGCTATTTCCAGCTCAGTCTGTGAGTCCAATCCACGAGTCCAGTCCGTGAGTCCAGTCTGCAGAATACATTACGCCATTTTGTGGTGTTATATGTGACCTAATTTTAGAAAACCGTTGATATACGCACAATAGTACTTTTGTAATAAAATGCATTTAATTTAAAAACAATGGGTAAAAAATGCAAGTCCCAGAAAAAATTTACGTAAGTTTTTATTGCCTTGCTGGTTGGTGAATTGACACTCCAGTGGATACATTCTGGGCATCATCTTGTTCCACTGTTCATAGGGAGTACAAAAATCCTTGTTTCATCTCCATACACAGGTTGGTTTCTGAATTACATATGTTTGTTTACGTTGCAGTGACGAAGGAATTTCCAACGATTTTTCTTCAATGAATTCGCCTTCTTCTGGATCACAGAAGAATACCTTTGGCAAAAACTATACTTTAGTAGATTCACAAATTCATGGTGAATACAATGAGCAAAGATTTATTCCCATATGCCGTTGTATCAGTAAGTTATGATCATTTATGTAAGTGCCTGTATAATATTCTCTCGATGTCTTCTGTACATATTGATTTATTTGCTCATCCAGCTGTCTACTGCTGTATTTCCCACACTGCTTAACTTATGGAGCTGAAACTTAACCAATCCATTCCTCTGACCTTGTAGACAGCAAAGAACCAATAAAACGAATTTTGATACTTATGCGTATGTGTGACGGTTTTGTAATATTAGGTCACATATATCTACTGTAAGTGCACCTATCGTACAAGGAAAGTGTAAAATTTAATACTGTATGGAATATTAAATGCCTCGGTATGGTTTTCTCACATAAAGAAGCTGACAATGAGTAGAATTGGAGATGAAAGGAGGTCATAAAGTAGAGAGGGAAAGCATTTGTTGGAATCCAAAAAGGCACAATCCTTAAAAAAGATTATTGTTTAGGCATTAAAATGGTAGTCATGTACTATGTAGTAGTAGCCTTTAGCATTACAACTGTCGGTGGTATAACTAGGCAAACACCTATACCAGTGCTCCATACAATCTGGAAATAAAATTATTATTATGGACAGTTAAGGTGGTACACATTGTGTGTGAAGCACACAGCATGCAAAATATGCCAGACTGGGGGGTGGGGACTTTTAACCAAGAAATTTTATAAACAATTAAATAGGCTACTAAGAGTTAATCATAGCTATACTTTATATTTATCTAAAACACTTGACACTCCACTTTTATTATTAATTGGTGTTAAATCTCTCTGTATAATCTCTCTCTCTCTCTCTCTCTCTCTCTCTCTTATATATATATATATATATATATATATATATATATGTGTGTGACTGAATTTGATTAAACCAGGCTTCCACACACATCCAATTCTTTGACTAACTGCATGTAACATGACCTACGAGCATGCTATTGACCTGAAATTTTCACACAAAGCTTCCATAACAATACAAAACTACAAGTGAAAATCGGACCTGTTGGCATATTCCTACTTTGAGTTATGGTCTCTCAAAGTCATAAAACTGTATAATTTTATGCGTGGAAGCCTGGTTTTGTCAAATTCAGTTACATTGTATTATAAGTTAGATGTATGATTGTATGTTTAAAGCTGTGTAAGATGTGTCATATATAGCTACAGTAATTATATTACCCACCTAAAAGACAAAATCTCACAGTTAGCTAACTGCATGTATTAGCAAATGATCACAATTAATTTCTCAATGATGAATAGTGACAACTCTCTTCTCCACTTTATATTAGTATCTCTTCATTACCTTCCATCTAACAATGACTGCACACTATTGTCAATTAAGCATGTGACTGTCTACCAGGGCATAGCAAGGAAATTTTAAGGCATAAAGGGGCCTAAGAAGGATGGTAAAAGTGGTTGATGCAATTTGCACAGTGCATGAAGCAGTGCACTCAACATGCTCCTTCTAGGGGAACTAAAGGCATGCCCCCCACAAGAAATTTTGACAAATTAGCCTTCTGAAGTTAAGTATGTTAACAAATTTGACTGCATAATTGATTGACTGACTGCATCTGAATGTTTTACTTGACCATATGATTGCTCTATTAGAGTATATTGCCGACTGCTCTATTAGAGTATCTTGATCTTATATAGTTGATGAGCTTAGCCCTCTGTAACAAAGTAAGCGGAGTAGCTCTAGCTCCCTTACCACTCTTTTGCTGCACCCATACCGTTTACAAAGTACAGTATGTATTATGCTGCAGTACAATGCATGTGCATGTACAGTAATTTTATTTATATTTTAGGGGTGTGTAACTGCTGTGGTGCAGTGTCTCATTTGCTTAATACGCTTACTGCTAAACTATGAACACTAGTCCATACCAGTTTTGAATTTTAATGCCATGATGCATCACCTGCCAACTCAATTCATTACTTTTTGATGTTGTTGTAACTCCTCTACATTCACTGAGGTGATTACTGCAACTAAATCTGCGGACACCTGGGCCCAGGTTCAGGTAGACCAGGATTTGATTACACCGCTAGCAACTGTGACCAGGCCAGCAGGCAGGTGGAAGAGTGGGTGGGCCGGTGGGAAGAAAAGAGGGCCAAAATTTGGTTTAGGAATTTTTTTCCAAATTCACCATTGCATGGTGCTTCACTATACTGTATATACTGTACATACTGTACATACATGTAGGTTTTCTTACTTTAACACTGATCCCTACTTTACAGTATTACGATGTTGTATGATACTTTTACTTCAGATACAAATATGGACAATAACAAATTTAGGAATAATATCATCGAAGCTCTTTAACTCACGCTATAGCATCTAGCATAAAGAGCAGTGCAAAGATTATTAGTACCTACAAAATTACCTCCACCAAATGAAAACATTTTCCTATGTAATATAAATTAAGTAGTAACATTTTACAGGTATCAAAACAATTCATTGTACAATTGCTTGAACACTATATAAAATATACATAGAGTTTTCTATGTGTACTTGCTGTAGCTATGTATCAATTAATTGTAAACATTACTGTTAATAAGTAGACTTGTTTTGCTTTTCGTATAGACTTAACTACTCCTACTCCTACTCCTAAATGGAAAAGTAATTTAGATAAATGCTGGGACAGTCTACGGAATGATTTAAATGGAGCTGTTGTGGATGAAATTGCCAGCAAACTAAAGCAATTTCTGGAACATCGCACTTACCTTGAAATAGTCAATGCACCATACACCAATAGGATTCAGATACTTCTTGTTACCATTTACCAACGTGAAGATGATGTTTTGTTCAACAAATTTTGTGATGCACTGATAGAACTGAATTATCCAAACTTAGCCACCAGTTTGATGCATACAGATGAATAATAACCTTATTGACTATAAATGTGCTATATAGTAGTAGGCAAAGTAATTCATTATAATTGTAATGTACATAAGTTTTACAGTGTATATAGTTATCTGTTTAAGCATTGTGTATGCATAATATACAGTACATGATACAAGGTATTGTTATTAGCTAGCTAAGGATTATTTTAATTTCTATAATTCATTAACTTCTACTTTAATGCTGTTGTACATAGTAGAACAGTTTTTTCATACAGTATGTACTATATCACAAATTTCATTAGTGTACATCTACATAAATATCTTTTATAGGAAAGTAGTATAAATTATTGCTGTTGTACTAAAACCCAATTGAATAGCTATGTAATTGTTACATGAACCATAGATATTCTCTCTAATATCTATGCATGAACACTCAACACCAAATTATTATGTTCGGCATATAATAATGTTAATTAGTAATTATTTTTCAACAAGTTACAAAAATTGTTATGCATTAATAACAAGAAGAGCAAACCAATTCATACTGTTGTCTCACAAAATGGAGATAGCTAATCTTTGTGAGAGGCTGTGTATATACACAGTTACATGTACAGTACATCCACCACTTTCTTACTCTTGTATTTTCACTGCTTGAAATTTCTTTGTTTACTAGAGTGGTATATCCCCAGTATATGGAACAGTTAATTATTTGTTATTTTAGTAGGGACCCGCCGATTATGCTCATAATTTTACCTATTATGCTATGCTGCACTGCTCAAAAATTTACCTATTATGGTTAAATATATGCTCAATACTTACCCATTATGCTCAAATTATGCCCAATTATTTATGCTTCAGTTCCCATGCTCTAGTAATAATTTCCAATTTATTGATAAATAATAAGTGGCTGAAGCACAAACTTGCTTGTCCAAATGTATATCACAGAAAAGATCGATATACTCTAATAGAACAGTCAGTTATATGATTGTTCTATTAGAGTTACTGACTGCTCTATTAGAGTATATCGATCTTTTTGTGATAACTATTTTGATAAGCAAGAATTCATACTATTACACAAATATTCTACCTATTATGCTAGCATTATGCTCAATGCTTTCAGACACCTATTATGCTCATAATTATGCCAGCATAATCGGCAGGTCCCTATATTTTAGTAGTTTTTCAGTAAACCTACATTCACTGATGTTTTACTGAGTGTTTAAAGTTTAAAACTTAGTAAAACAATTATGTTCCATATACTTAAAATTACTGACATTTTACTATCAGTATAACTGGATACAACCACAGTAAAGCAGCTTAACAAATTAGTAAACTAAGAACCTTCCAGCAGTGTTTGTTTCTTCAGAATTTTTAGGAATTTTAGCCAAATAATAAATACAGTACAGGCAATAGTAATGATCCTTAAAATCAAGATTGCAAGGGTACTTATCATGTCATCATTTTGTACATATTTATTCTTCCAAAGTGTCTACCATGTGCAGGGGAGTATCCAAGATTTTTCCACTGTGGTTTCCAGAGTTTCTGGGGGCACAGCCCCCAGCCGCTGACAGATTTTGAACATCAAATGCTTCAAAATTTACTACTCTAGATAATACAAATTTTAATATACATATGCCATCTTCAATATTATAATGCTTGGTTGCTTAGTTCCCTTCAAGTCCATGGTTTTAATATGGCTGGTCAGGAGTATTGTCATGATCTGAATTCAAATTTTCCAGTGTTAAAAAATCAAAATTAAATTTTAATGTTCAAGATAGTCTGGAAATTAATAAAACCCATTCTGAATGTTCTGTTAGAGTACTTTTGACTGCTCTATTAGATCACATCTGACCACTCTATTAGAGTATCTCTATCCTTATCAGCATTTTTCCTTATGTAGTTAAATTGATACTGCTATTAGAAAATGGTATGTTAGCAATGCTTTGAAGTTAGAAATTTCTTATTCATGAAGAGACTCCACCACAATTCTCTTAGTTCTAAGAGACTCGCAGCTAATCATGTTAGCTAATTAGTTATCCACAACAATTGCAAGAAGTTATTGCTAACTGCTGAAATATTGTCAACACAATCAAACTGGCATGTCCTTCACCACCCTATTCCAGTGCTGGAGGGTTAACTGGAGTGTCTAGGTAAGTATTAGTGCCACATTCTAATAGGCTTCTACTCAGAGTCACTACATTTTATTTCACACTTTAAAATCAACACAGAACATGAATTAATTGTTACCATAAGATAGATTTCAAGAAGACCCTATATAGCTAGATTAAGAAATATTCCATAGTATATGTTGCTGTTTTGCTGGTCGTGCTCCTGGGTTATAGATTTCGATTGCATGATTCCATTCTCCTCTGATTCTGGCACTTTTCCAAAGGAACTTCTCTGTAAAGCTCACCTGGCATATCATGGTACATACTACTAGAGAGTAGACAATTGGTGGACAGCTATATAGAAACATTTTTGCTGGTTTTTAATTTGTTACGTAAAACTGATCATGATTAAAATATAGATCCCATACAAGGACAGAATGTGACTGCTAATATATATATATAACTGCTACATTGCAATGCCCATTCATGCCCTACCCTGCTTCTGTGTAAAGAAGGCAACTCGTACTCAACTGTCAAAGTGCAACTTGTGTGGTGTCCTAAGCAATTTATCAAGAAACTGCGTTGCGTGTTGTGTAGCCAAGAAAGCCAGCATACCACACTGGGTATACTGATTGGAAGAAAGAAAATTAATTTCATGATTCCTTCTCAATAGGACATCATATTAATTCTACATTATAGCTACTCTCCACATTTGGAACTGTACCACATGCACCCACCAAATTTCAGTAAAATTTACCCTACGTTCATGTCTTTCTCCGCTCACATACATGTGTAGCTACTGTAGCTTCCCTATAGAGTAAAATTTATGTAAAATGTAGCAACCATTTTTGTGCAGGTTGCATGAATATAGTGATCATCATAGAGTATCACCACTCAGAAACATCACTATTGTAGCATCACTAGCCATAGTATCAATTAACTTGTACCATTGTTTGATATTTTTTCATTGTAAAATAATGTTCGTATGTAAAATTTGTATGAAAATTTCTTAGTAGCAGTTGATTAAGGCTACTCCTCGAGCCTGTCTTGGATTAGCCATCCCTGGACCTGAATTTGTTGTGGGCCTACGTCTGTGGTTAGGAGTTGCTTTATTTCCTCATTCTCCACTTTGTACTTGCCTCTCTCCCATAGATTGCTTTGGCAATCATTTGTTAGGCTGTTCTCATGGTCCAATGAGAATCTATCGTCATGATTCCCTGGTCAACATCCTTTATAATGCTGTATCACAAGATCACCCTGGCGTTCTCAAAGAGCAGTGTGCTTCTTATAATAATGGCTTACGTCCTGGTGATATCTTCCACCCTGACTTCCAGAATGGTCGCTCTGCCTATTTTGATGTCTCCATACGCAGTACCACTCAGCCTGCTTATATTTCCTCTTCTACTTCCTGTGCTGGGGTGGCTGCTGCAGCTGGAGAGTTGACCAAGGATGAAAACATCTGGCAGCTAAAATGAAGGTGGGAGCTGTTTTTTATTCCCGTAGTAGTGGAAACTTTTGGAGTCTGGACCCCATTTGCTTTGAGATCCTTAAACACCATTGCTGGCTGAACCACCCCCGTAGTAGTGCTCCTCCCAAGTTAGCATGAAAGAATCTCCTCCAACAACTGTCTGTGGCCTTATGGACTTAAATTGCAAGGATGATCCTTAGATATTGGACTCTACAGAGGGTCTGATGATGACAATCTCCTTTACCCTTATTTAGTAGTAGTAGTAGTTGTACTCACTGCTTGAAGGTTCTTAGTTTACTTATTTGTTAAGATGCCTTACTGTAGTTATACTGATTGTAAAGTGTCAGTAAACTTAAGTATATGGAACATAATTATTTTACTAAGTTTTAAACTTTCAGTAAAACATCAGTGAATGTGGGTTTACTGAAAAACTACTAAAATAACAAACAATTAACTGTTCCATATACTGGGGATATACCACTGTAGTAAACTAAGATACTTCAAGCAGTGACTGTAGTAGAGTTAATTTTGTATTTAGTTATCATTTTACTTGTAATTTGTGTTATTAAAATTTCTTACACAAAAATTTTTATACAAGATCGAACTATTGTAATAGAGCAGTCATTCACGTAAATCATATGAAAATATTTATACACAAAAATTTTTATCACAAAAACTTTTTGTACGAAAATAAAGTGAATTACGGTACAGTATAATCATCTCTGATTAAGAAAAGCAAATCATTGGATAGCCATATCAACTGTCCTGATGAATATTTAATTTATTGTCAGAAATGGACTTGAATAAGAATTGAGTTAAATCGAATTGTGAATTATGCAATGCATTGAATTAAAGAAATTAGTAATAATTAAGTCATTAAACACACATAAATAATGCATTACGGACTTGTGTGACTGTAGCTACTTACTGTAGATGTTGGAGTGAATTGTGTTGTCATATAGGGATAATGTACATGTAGCTACAGTAGCTGATCTATTGCTTATCACAATTATGCAGTTAGGCTATATACAGTATCCATTGAGGTGCATGTGCATGGCTTTGACAAAGAAACTGAATGGGCTGTACAGTTACAAGTGAAGAGTGCTGGTGAGAGATCAAGACCTGCTATGCACCATCTTTACATGTTAACCACTTGTAGGCTGAGAACTTTATTAGCAGGATAAAATTAATGGTCACTTGCATAAAATATTTGATCAGAATCTGTATAGCTATAATACACATGACTGCGCATGAGATTCATGATTGATAGATAGGTTTGCACTAATTATGCCAGCATAATTCACACACACCTCATATCTACTTTTAAAGTATGCAATTTTTTTTTTTTGTAGCTACTGTATGTAATCATAAGATCATTATGCAGTGCAGACTACAACATACATTTATAATGTTGTTATAATAATGATTTCAGCCAAATTCAGAGAAATCTTTACAATCAAACTACGTAGTTACAGTACATGATTTCAGTGAAATACTGTATTCTATTCATCAATGTCCTTTGCTGTTACAATAATGGTTTTCAATGTTGGAATAATTTATTGAGTTTCAAAGCTTGGTTTTTCAAGGTAATTTTTTTCAGTAGAGTTATGGTTTCATAATGATACTATGGTATTTCATGGTAGTGTGTATACAACCCAATAATTGATGGAGGGGGTAAACAACTGTATTTTATCTGATTTCCATATGTCTCTGTATGAGGCTGTGTAACTACATGCAGTAAAAAAGACACTGTACCTCAACTGATCAATCACATATGTGTTACTAAGCTTCCTTTTGTACAACTTTTAGTGACATTAAATCCTCAAAGGCATGTATGTACAAATTATGGTGAGATTGAAATTGGTTTGCCTATTATATACAGCCAATTGTGGGGCTCTTGCTATCAGAAAATGCTATAATAGTTGATCAGTCATCTGCATACATAATCAAGTGTTTTTAAGGATTCATACACATTAATTAAACAGTAATTATTTTGTCACTTTTGTAAAGCTACATAATTATTTCATTTTCTCATATGTTCCTGTATTTTACCTCTTGATTGTATCGCACACAGCAATAAATAAGATGCACTGTATTGTAAGGTTTATGAAATGTGTCGCATGATTTTGAGGCTCTATATTCAGCTGGAATGTCATGGATGAACTAATTCAGTATGTTAATCCAATGGCTGATGATAATGATGCACTAAAGTTGCAAATGCTGGTGAGAAAAGAGATAGTCATCTACTGTGTACTGTGACATAAGAGTCATAACTGAGCTTGGAAACAGTTAAACTTCTACACAAGCTTTGATTTTTAGAACTAAATTAGCTATTTACTTGTATAAAATATGTGCACCTTTTATTTTTTTTGTGAAGTGCTGGCTATGTAGATCTGGGCCTAATGCACAACTTTCGTAAGTTATTACAACTTCAGAATTATACTATTTGGCTAACCAATTACACACAGTGTTACGGTAGTGTGTTATATACTTTATGATACACTGCACAGGTGAAGTTTCCAATTGCCATAATTACATTATGCTGATGCGTACATACATATGTCAGAATAATGCTACTCTGTACAAAAAGCTGTGACAGCAATTAGCGTTTCATTGTAGAGAAGCTTATTAAAATGATGATCAGGTATATAGTTGTGTTCATTTGTAAAAATGTTTCAATCTTTCATGTATTATAACTAAACAGTACATGTAGTTCTCAGATGTTATCTAGTTCTTATAGTAGTCTCGTTTCTCAGAGCTACTGAATTTACATAACAACAAAAATGGTGATTGTGAGGTTAGACACATGAATGTACTCATTCATTCTTTGTTGTGAGATCTGATGTAGTTTAGTTCTATGGTCCTGAGAATTGTATGTACACACAACACAATATTTATACTGCATCTGAAGAGAATTTGCCTATGCAAGATCCAGTATAATAGAATATGCCTAACTTGTACTGTAATGCAGAAATTTTCAGTTGTACATTCAATGCATGCATGGTATGGGCTATTATAAATACAAATCATAAGGTGATAATTACTGAATGTCTAAACTATGTACATAGTCTTGTGGCTCTGTAATATAGTACTAACATACCGTACAGTATTCATACAGCTTTGATGTTTTTGATAGTGTGAGAGGTAATCCTCTATAATAATTGTAACATAACAATGTCTATTTAACTAGTATGTATATTGCAGTTGGCTATTAAGCAAAATATGTAGGTCATCTTTTTAAACATATTTTGCGCATAGATTGAAGCAGCTCAGAGAAGAAAACAAACTGTAATCTACCATAATCATGAGTGATCTCACTACGAACCTGTGAGAAGGCCAAAACATGTCACTACAAAGAGTTAAAATCTAAATCTAAAAATTTCATTTAGGTATAGCAACATGCTATTTAGGCATGCACCAAAGGAGTCACAGTACTTGTTATATATTTGAAACTTCTTCTGCATTGAGGGATTACCATTGCCAATTAATGTAGTGTTGTTAACTTTTTAAAGTGTTAATAATATCAGAGAACCAATAAAAATTAAAAATGACGATAGCGTATTATGCATGTACAGTATAAAGGCAAAAATGAATAATGGAAACACCCTATTCACTTATTATGCATTGCTGTTACACTTGTGGCATTTCAGAGTAGCTGTTGTTGTCTATTAATATCAATCCTACCATCTCAGCCAATTAGTTAGTTATTTCAAAGAATTGTTCAAGTTGGTGAGATTGGTTTTTCATGGTAGCATAGTATTTGGTTGTGATGTGATTTACTGTGTATTGAAGACTATATGGAACACCATAGTGAAAGTTGTGGTATTTCATGGTATAGGGTTTATCACCTATCAAATCATTTCAACTTTTGTATCACAGTAATTTTTCCTTTTTAAAGCATCTAACAACACAATAACACTGAACAGTGTGATAATACATATACTGCATGTAAACAATAATAATGATGAGATTTGTGAAAAGGAGTCTTTCACCTAATTCCTATGGATATAATTACATGAAAATATCAAGGAGAAAACATCCTGACCGCCTGGTAGACCCCTGTAAGCGTTTGAGCGTAAATCGGATGGCTGCAGGTTTGAGGCCACCCAGGTCCAGTCATGGATTTTTTCTCCTTTTCAAACACACTTTAAGTAGCTATTGTACATGCCTTAGTATCTAATGTCTTTGAGCAGGCTGTAGGACCAGGTGTCCTACAGACCTTAAGCACTTGTGCTGTAAAGCTTTAATAAATAAATAAATTTTGTAAATGTAACTACAGATAAGATCTTAATTAGTTTACAAAGGTGAGCATTTAACCACTAATTGATATACACATTTTAGGCGTATTTCTTTAAAATGAAGTTATGAACAGGTACAGTATTCAGGTATGTAAAGTTGGATGTATGGGACCCCTTTTCACAAATCCAGTGACAATTCAGAATGTAGAGGATGAGTACCTAAATGCAATCAAGCAATGTGTTAAATGTTCTTATACTCAAAGAATTCAAACTCAAATTAGTGTTAGGTGTCACATGAGTTCTATATATTTCATGGAAACAATTAATTAAAGTGTTGTGGTTTTTTTGTCATAATTTGGCTTTTCACAGTAAAACATAAATGGACATATCAATAACCACAATGTTTGGATGTGTAACTATAGAAACTACAGTAGTATAACAATATTCATGGGAGAATATTAGCAGAGATGTGGAGAGATTTCTTCACTACCAAATTGTACAATCAATTTTCTCACATGTTTCTTTATAAATTACTTAACCCATAGCATACACAATGCAGACATGAATTGTACTTATGTATGGTATAGTCATTATTACACTTAAAAGTATAGTATTTAAATATACACAATCAAATAAATACAGACTGTAGCTTAATTAGTGTGATGTACAGTAATAGTCATAGCTATGCACTTAATATATAATTATGTTTGATCAGCATTACTACAAGGTAAATCTACATCATAATATAATGGATGTGTTGTGGATGGAGTAACGATGGAACCATTTATTACATTATTGTCTGAAATAACATTTATGATAGCTGTGAGGTCTTTATTTCTGACAAAACCTTTCCCATTTTTCATCTGCTTAACTGTTGGCTTACTGGTGGAATAGGCTTCCTGATTAATGGGATGAATTTGATTGTCCGTTTCATGTAAAACATTGCATTCTCTCATTGAAGATTCCATGGAGTACTTGATGTGGTTTAGTTTATCATAATTGGCTGGGGGTACAGCCATTAATCCACCCTCGGAGCTTGTACTGACACTTGTTCTCATTCTTTTTTCAATATCATAATTTTTTGTCTTATGACTACACCTGGAAATGTAAATTATAATACTCGCATTGTAATATCCACAAATAGGTAATATGTACTAGGCAATCCAAGTGACATGAGGCACACAGTTAGCTCAATGTTTGAAACACTTTCAAAGTTTCTAAGCACAAACACAAACACAAAAGCTTCAAAAATGAAATAGTGTGAAAGCACTCTGAAACACTTTGAAATAAATTTCTGCTTAAATGCACAAGGTCTAAGTTACAGGCTACATAGTGTAGTTATACAGTATCTTACTTGTAGTAACAGAAGAATGCACAAACCATCAACAAGGTTATAGCAATCATTATACATAGTATAATTAATATAATTCCAGTTGGAATTAATTGTAAGGAACTATCACTACTTCCTGGCATTACTTTATTATTCACACAAGTTTGGTTGCACAAAGTAAAGGTGGCTACACCTAACTCAATTTCATCATCACTGTTTCTTTCCATTGTCAACCATAACTTTAGGAGATCACCTGCCATTGGACCAACAAACTGAACACTATAAACAGTATTAGATCCTCCAGTGTCATTACAGTTAACTAAAACCTCAAAGTCAGTGCAGTTACATGTTTCATATAAGAATCTCTGTAATATCACCATCAAATAGTCCTCAAACTACAGTGCGAAAATATTAATGTTGTGATATGATTAATAGTATAGATATCTAGTCTACGAGTTTCTGTGATAGGCTGTGTGCAATAGATTGTACACCTACAGTATTATACATGTAGCTACATACATACCTCATTATCATGGCAGGATGATCTTGCATTCTTACTTCGCAAATAAATCACTTGACTTTGTGTATTTGTTGAATTGTGATCCATTTCTATGTTGATGCAAATTATGTATGTGGCAACAGTTATAATATACTATACATGTACAGCCACTATATACGTACATGCATGTACAATTCACCCATATATACATGTGTCCAATGTACATACCATACATAGTTTTGTGCAGCTATGGTAAACACATCACTGGTTTAATGACTACACCATTTAAATATCACTAAAAATTCTGAACTAAATGTGGCAGGATGGTAAACTGCCACCATCATCTTAGAGTATTGGGATATTATGCAAGTACTGTATGTGTACATGTGTAGGAGGTACCAGGCTATCTACCATAGACTTAGTCACATGACTATGTTTACATACATATAATAGACACAGAATTTTTTACTCATTGTATTTTAGTGATAATTATTATAAGAATTTTCGGAACAAGAAGCTTGTGGTACAGTGCACTATCCTAAGAAGTAAAATAAGATGCCACATGATCATGAATTAATTCAGTGAATCGGTGAATATGTACATTGCACCACCAAACATAACAATGCTCTAATAGGGAATTGTTTATTGTATTATGTTCCAAGAAACAATGATCTTCCTACACTGCATTTTTATATCTACTAAACATAGTAACAAAAAACAATACCAACTTACGTATGACCAGCTTGACAAATTGTATGGTAATTCCCTGTTCTGAATCACCAATTGCTGTACATTTGTACGTCTCAGAATTTTGCACGTTGGTTAACAATAATGATCCATTGCTGAATGTGTTGTTTGATGTGTCATCAATAATGATCAACTGTGTGGATATTTGTTCCCAAGTGTAGTTTGTCAGTGATGTAATATTTGTCACACATGGTAGAATAACATCAGCTCCATGTGATACTGTGATAGTAATAGTGCTCCATTGTGGGGCAGCTACAAGAGAATATGTAAAATGTGTACAGTAAATTAATTCTGCAAAATCTGCAGATGCATAACAATGGACAAATTACTTCATGTAAATGTTGGGGATATTCTTTGAAGTACCATGAATGCAGAAGGGGAGTGGCGCCAGTGTACACAATTCTAAGACTCATAGAACCACTGAGAAATCTGTATACAAATTGTTCCTGATGTAATGTAATGTAATGGATTCCACATAAATGTGCCATATAAACTTGTGGTTGCATATGTTAAGGATATGTCACACCCATGTTCTAATAACAGTAAACCTATCAAAAACTTAATCACAAATTCGTAATTTTGTCATTACATCATCCCACACTGGTAGGATTTTTCTGTGGTTCTCATGTAAGTCATTACTGTATACAAAATTTAAGAGGACAATTTTATTGAAATATATGTACAGTTTATACCATAAATTAAAATAGTGGAATATAAATAAAATCATCATTTATGATAAGATTCTTCTTTCTATGTCTGAAAGTTTCCTGTTATAATAATAATCCAATGCTTTATGTTAAGATACTGTACATTTATGCTTATCTGCTAGGCACTAGTATAAGCTGGCATACTAGATCAAGTCAGGTCTTAACAGTACCATAAAGTGGCGCTTTCTCAGATAAATAAAACTGGCTAATATAAAAGCAACTTATTAACACTATGCATAGATCATAGCAACACAAATTAAAAAATCATGAAATTAAAATTTCACATAACATGTAGAGACTAATAATTCGTAAGCTGATGATCCATCTGTTATGCAACATGGAATCAAACTAGATGTAAGATAATATTTTGCCTTTTACATAAAAGAAAATACATAGTTTGCAGGCTTAGCCTTCCTGCAGGTTCCTAGTAAGATAATGAATAAAGGTAACTTCTAAGAGATGACAGTACTATGGCTAAGGTACTAACTACTACTGTATACATAACATATGTTAAAGTTATAGAATCTATTAAACTTTTAAGTTACCTCTTATAGTATGCTGCAGTGCTAAAAAATTCTACCTATTCAGGGGCGTGCGGAGGAATTTTGAAAGGGGTTTCCACTACAGCTAAGTGACTGTTATATTAGAGTAGTTTATATAACCTGACTGTTCTATTAGAGTATCTCGATCTTTTCACCAAAATCATAATTCAGAACAATGCTATAAGTGTTGCTATCATGTTCAAACTATTATTTAACTAAGATAAAAGTTTATAATGTGTCCTGTTACATGATAGGTTCCAAATTCTGGAAACCTGAAGTTTCAATTTCTTAATGTTGCAAGTGGTGTGTAAAATCCAAAGGGGTTTCCTGAAACCCCTGGAAACCCCCTCGGTACGCCCCTGCTATTATGCACATTATTTTCCTTGATCTACATGATTACTTGAATTTGTTGAATAATAGTTTTGTCTGTTTTAAAGCAGAAATAATGACACTGTTGAATTGCCAGTCTAATTTCAATTTGATCTATGTAATACAAGAGTCACTGGACATACTGTACTACCTGACGACTACATTGTTATGGTTATTGGCTGTTTTATTAGAGTATGCCAAATTTTGGGCATGATGTATGATCTTGGCACAATCATTCTTCTTAATATGCTAGCTAATGGTTAATACTTCAAGTGTCTAAACTAATTGTTGGGTACTTGATAAGGTGATAGCCTTAATGTAAAATGGTGTTCATTAGCCTAATTGTTACAGTAAGTCAGAAGAAATGTGTTACCTTTTACAAATAATTCCACAGCATCACTCCGATATGATAGCACACTTGTAGCGGCACAAACATAAACACCAGCACTCTCCAGTGTCACATTAACTAGAGTCAGTGTCATAAAAGTCTCATCCACTGACACTATGCCACCATCACTTAAATCTTGACCATTTCTTCTCCACGTTAATAATGCTGGTGGTGTCCCTTTATTAGAGATGTTACAACTCAGTGTAACATTTGATCCAGCTGTTGATATTTGTGTAGAAGTAATTGCTGATAGCACAGGTGGAGCTGTGAATTAATGAAAAGTACATAACAGGGTAACATGAAACGGTTAGTACAGTAAAGGAGTTTTGTATGAAACAAAGTATATATAATATATGTACAGTGCTTTGGTGTACTATATTACAAGAATGATATTACTATTATACAAGAGTAAATTGGTACACATTTCAAAATCATTAACAGTGTTGATATACAATCAGTGTACATGCATCTACTGCATGTCATCCTATACTTAAGTGCACCATATAATTTCAAGTGGGACCATCATGATGCTGCCCTATTGTACAGTATACAGTACGTGTGTATGTACAGTATGTGTACCATCTAATAAAGAGTACGTTGCTAGGAACTTCAGAGCATCATTGATCTACAGTAGCAAACAATTGTATGTAAATAGCACTATTAATCACTTTTTAGTAAAACTTTAGGCCATTATCAGTTAATTTCCATAATGAATTTTTGGGCATTGAGAAGATTAAACCTTTGAAATAGCTCCTGTTGTTGTAGTCATTTACTTCAGAATCAGCTAACAATACATCGCTGAAGCTAAGTGTGTTTGTCGACTACGTAACTTCATACATACATACTTGATAGTTGAACAGTCGTATGTGCTGAACTGCTATTTCCACAAGGACCATCTGGTACACAACAATAATACACTCCTTCATCAGCATTAGTCATGGTTGAGGAAAATCTGAGTGTATGTTTATCAGCATACACTGTCTGTGAATTTCCAATTTGAATAATAGTCCCATTCCGATAGTCTCTATACCACTCTGCATTTGTTATGTATGAATAGAAAGTGGTGTCATCATCACTTCTGTTTTGACATCTCACAGTAGCTTGGCTCCCTTCTAGCACATAACGTTGATGTGGCAGAGATGCTATCCTTGATTCAGAAGCAGTACAGCCTAAGTGTACATGTGCATGTAAATGAATCAGGTATTGTAATATTATGAGCAGAAATGTAAACACATGAGTTAATATTAATTGCTATTGTGGAGTTATTCAGTTAGCTAAGGGCCATAGCAATCACAGTAATGACCTCACAACAATACAGGTAGCTACCTGCCATAATTATTATTAACTGAGTGAATAATAGTAATCCTCTAGAGATTTCTGACATGATAAGGGATAAATTTTATAAATACTATATTACTGCTAAATACATAAGTGATCGACTAGCTAATACACAAAATATATAGACTACTTATATAAATTCTGAGGAATTAAAGAACACCTGATGCATACATGCATGCATACGAATTGTTTTGAACATAGTATATAGTAGCCGGCTACGTGCACAATTACTATAATTACGTACAGTAGTGCACAGCATTCTGTAGATTGCTAAAGTGAGTGTTGAGTATAGAAATGCTGCAATTGTTGTACAGATGAACTGTCAGATAGCTACCTACGTATGAGGACTCCAAGTAATTATACTACTAAAAAAATGAACTTCATGGTTAGTTGTAGCTAGCTATATAGTCTAGCTATTAGCGATTTAAAAATAAAATGAGATACTCATCTTGCAAAGGGCAAAAATGTATCCAATGCAGACTAAACTAAAAATAAAGTGCGTGATGAAACGAGCACAGTCGCGCATCACGCGTACTGTGTTAGTGAAACTGGCAGAATAACTTTTAAGTGCTAACTGGATTTGAGAAGAGAAAATCTCCATACATGTAACTGTCAACAGCAATTTTACTCTACGATAGCTCACCAGAAACGAAGAATCATAGTATTCAGAGAACTGAGGAACCACGCCTATCTAAAACTGTGCGGTTGACCGCATAATTTTGTGTGATTATTATTATTATTATTAATGGACAAAAATTGCTTGGCAGTACAAGACTGTCAAGCTAGGCCGCAGGCCTTTGAGAGTGTCATGTGATAAACGTGAATTAAAGTTTGGAAACATTATAGAATTCAAAATTATTCATTGAAACACTCACAGCAAAACCCTTGCCGAAACTACCAAATTCAGAGTGGAACGAAGGAGGAAGCTAAGGAACTGATTCCTTCCGATGAACAGCGATTAACTAGCCGGAGATTGTTGCACCAACTGGATTTTATAACCCCCTGTGGCAGATGCCAAAATGATCCCAAAATGATCCTGAGATTTGATCCAAAGATCCTGAGATTTGATCCAAAGATCCTGAGATTTGATCCTGAGATTTTGATCCTGAGATTTGATCCTGAGATTTGATCCTGAGAAATGATCCAAAGTGATCCTGATCCTGCCAAAATGATCCAAAATTTCCAGTTTCAACATTATCATGCATGCAATTGGGGCAATTGGAAACAGTGGAAATGGAAACCGGAAATGGAAATTGGAAATGGAAATGGTCAAATTGTCATATAAATGTACCGCAGTTGTATAGTGACCACCTTTTAAAGATCACCTTCTTACAAAGACCACTTAGGCATACTGACCCACTTCATGGTCACCTATTAAAAGACCACCCTCTTTACATAGACCACCTCTCCACATTGTAATAATACCTAGGTTCCAAGCATCTATTTCATAACTTGTCAAAACAGCTAGATTAGCTAAAAAATAGTATACTCTTAAGGTCATCATCTCTTTATGAGATATGAGACCTCATTTTTTGTTGGTAACTATAGCCACATTTCTGTTGCATGGGTTAAGGAGTTGACATTTTCTGGTACAAACTAAGCGATAATGGTAGATGACTTGAGTGAAGTGTGCACCAAAATATTGGAGATGACATTAACCTCTTTCTATGAGTCATGAAATACATGTTTGAAGTTTATCAAATATTACCATGGTCTTTATATATAAAACATGATCATGAAGTGGCCTTGCCTATCTTTAGAACCTAATTACAGTGTAGTTTTTGTATAGAAGTAGTCTTCATACAGAGGTGGTCTTTAAAAGTAACACTAAGTGAGGTTTTACCCTCAGACCGTAAGAGCCTAGCTGTCTTGATAATGTCATGGAATAGATGCTTGGAATCTTCGTTATTATTATATGAAAGGTGCATGGTCTTTGTAAAGAGGGTGGTTTGAAATGAAATGGTCTTTTAAGTCAGCTATCTTTTTGAGATTTAATTACATTGTGGTCTTTGTAAGGAGGTGGTCTTTATAAGAAGGTGGTCTTTAAGAGGTGACCACTAAACAAGGGTTTCACTCCAGGGTACGATTGTATGATGATTTGACCATTTCCAATTTCCATTTCCACTTTCCGTTTCTGGTTTCCATTTCCACTGTTTCCAATTGCCCATGCAATTGTGAGAGGGTGCATCATGTGCGTGGTTGTCTGAACCTACCCAAACCTTTCCATTAGCAATTCAAATGCTGCAGCCTGCAGAGAGCCATATACATCTAAAGGCAGTATATAAAATATCTACAGGCAGAAATATGCATTTTATGTGGAAATGCCTCCAAATTGCAGTATTTTAGCATCTATATTTCAAAAGTTTTTCCTGGGGGGGGGCATGCCCCCAGACCCCCTAGTTCCAGCTATCTCCATCCAAAAGATTAGTACCTTAAGTTAGCCCCCGCTTTTATAAATCCTAGATCCGCCCCTGTATATGCACGCTATAAAACTGAAGTGTGCTTTGCATGCAAAAGTTTGATGAAACAAAACCTGAAAGGTAACTATGAAGAAGGTTTGGCAAATAGCAATCCTATAACTCATTATGGAAATATGTTAGCTCCAAACTTAAAGCTATAGGCTACCTGTGGATACTCTGAGGACCAGTGACGGTGGTGAAGCTATTTCCAACCTAGACAAGGCTAATGAATATTTTTCAAGTGTATTCACTCAGGAAGATCTGAATAATATTCCCTTCTTCCCTGATGTATTTAAAGGAACACCAATAACTGATATTCCAGTTTCAGAGGATGATATATATAATATATATGTACCACTTTCACACCTCAGATCAAAGAAAAGCCAGTGCATATATATAACTGACTCAAAATGTTAACGAGATATATGCACTGCTACCAGTGTGTATATCCCATTAAGGCAATGCATATATCTCGTTACACACTGAGTAATGCGTTACTTATGTAATGCGTTACGTAAGTTACTTTTGTGGTAACTAATATGTGACCGAATTTTGGAAAATCACCCATATGGGTGCATTCGACACCTAAAATATTTAATGATCAAACAACAAACTTTATAGTGCAAATCTACTTGTTAATGGTTGTAAGCCATTCTCAATACCTTAAATTACAAGAAAATTCTTGAAATATTTTTAAAACTGTGTCCTACTCTTATTAGCAACCCACTAAACATGAAATTCTAATTATTTCACGTGCACCCATATGGGTGATTTTCCAAAATTCAGTCACATATAACTAAATATGCTATAAAAACAGGTAATGTTACTTTACTTACAAATGTAGCACGTTACCTAAGTAATATAGTTACTGTAATGAATCTAATATTAGGCATTCCAGTATCCAAGTTTTTTTTAATAAACAAATTCTCCGTATATTCCCCAGTAGGTGAAACATATGTGTGCAGTAGGTGTGCAGTAGCAGTAGTATAGGTGTGCAGTAGGTGAAACATATTTGTCCACCACAAAGCATAGAAAGATCGCTGAGATCCGATAAGTTCTGAAGTTACTCTCATTACATGTACAAACTTGCAGCTAGAAGCACCTGCAGTTTCAAGATAGTCCAGATTGCTAGATGGTCAATTGTGCCATTTTCCCCTTTAAACTGTATGGGGAGCCCTAGAGAAAAATGTACCTTTTTTCAGTTTTTAAGCACTGTGCATGCCAAAGTAGCTAATTTCAACCCAACAAACTATATATTTCTGAGATCGGCAATCAATACTCTATCCATTGAGCATATAAAAAGCCCATTTTTCCAAAATTTAAAAATCAGGCTGGAATGCCTATATATATAAGAAATATTATTACTACAAGTAACGAAGTTACTAATCTTGTTAGTAATCCACTGAGTAATGCCTAGCCATAACGAAGTAATGAAGCTTACTGAATGAAACTTATTAACCAGCTTCTTACCTATATAACCAGGATTTGCACATTGTCCAACAATGCAATCATGTCATGTGATAAGGTGGTAGTTTCACATGTGACAGCTTAAGGCTGTGGACACAAAGTAATATAATATGTAATATTATTATAGTTACTTTATTTTATGGGTAATATATAACTGTAACTAAATAGTCTGATGTAACTAAATAGTCTATATCAGAAGGAAGCCTGATGATTGGACAAGAAATATGTTGCAATATCCCTCAAAAGGATAAGACCTTAAATTACGTAGCAATAACTAAAGTCACTAATGTTACAGTTCACCTAATATACGAATGTGCCACTGAGGAAGGCAGCTTCACCACTATTCCTGAACAGTATCTGTCAGCTCTGCAATTGTGACTGGATCTGCGAAAAGGTGTCTTATAGCCTTTCCAATTGCACGTACTTGGCAATCTATAACTTGACTTGGGAATGTGAGCATGGTACCAGCCTGCAATTTGGTCACTGTACACTCCTAACATAGCACTATTCCTGGATGTAAGTTTAAGACAATAGGCTAAACACATGAAGAGCTATGACTTAATTGTCAAACTTGGAAATTTGGAAAGGCTATAAGACCCCTTTTTGCAGATCCACTCACAATTTATGTGAAGAAATTTACAATAAAAATTACCTGTGTTGCTATCTCAGACACACAAATAGCTGGATAAGTCCTGCAATATCAGTCTTACGGATTATACAACTTCATTATATATCTAATTCAGCAAGAAAATTACAAACGAATAGCTTTTCTTTGAAACAAAAATTTACTTCAGTGGTGATAGCAACACACCAGTGATGGCCATGTTACTGGTTTTGTATAAACACTTAAACTTGGCAACAGCATGCAAGGAACATCACGTGCTATATGTATAACTACTTGCGTCGTCAAAGTTTCATAACAATTTATAAACACTACACAACATACAGTCATATAGTAGCTAACTGTCAGCAAACCTGTTAATTGTAATGGCCTAAAAGGTTTTTAAAGTAAATAGTTATTCAGAAACATATCTATAAGCAGTAGTATGCATATGATCCCACTTTTTTGGAAAGTAAGGACTTCTTAAAAGGAACCAATCTTCGTAATTTGGTAGAAGAAATGCCATCATAATACAGCAGTTTATTAAACCATGGAATGATTGCTGAAAAGTGGTTGGATGAATTCACAGTAATTCCCCCCAGCCTGTATGTTGCTGTAAAAATTCTTATGGTCTGTGGTACTTGTAGGATTTCATGCCCAGATAGGGAAGCAATATTGATTGGAATCAGCCAAGGATTCGACCTAGCAAATTCAATAGCTTGAAGTACTGGAATACCCCGGCATTCACAAAATGAATGTCTATCATCATCATCAGCATTTAAACGATCAGTGATTGAAAACAATGCATCAGGAGGTGGATCAGAATGAAACTCAGCTCCACAATAGCCATAATTGCTCCCAACCTGGGGAAACTGCTGATTTATTTGTTCAACAAATGATACTGGATTTGAAAAGCTGTACGTAGACGGAAATCTGCTGATTATCTGATTATTGTTTGGGCAATGTGGAGAACTACATGTCAACTGCATTGACAATTTCCAAATATGGGAAAGAAGGTACAAACATTTCGAATATTCACTTCCAAAAAAGTCATATTTTTTTCCGCATGGCAACAATTCAAGGTTTAGCTGTGAATGAAAATATTCAAGAACTGAGGTCTTTCCTTCCTCTAATTTTCCATTCATCATTAGAAATAGACTTGACTTTAAGTTGTCTTCAATTTCACTGTCTCCAAGCTTTGAAAGAAAATCAGGATTTTGTTTAGCATAAAGTAAGATTACCATCAGAAAATTATCCAACGTGCAAGTGTTGGTATATCTATCATGATGCCATTGTAGGGAATCTGGAATACCGCATTGCATGCATAGAAAATCGGTTTTTCTTGATGGTAGCAAAACATTGTAATACTCAAGGCAATGAGCATGATACCCAGTATTACACTTGAGACATTCGTATACATTATATTCCTCTTGCATTTCTCCATAAACAGCAGAAGATGTAGATCCTTCAATCCTTGGAGTGTGACATGCACATATTAACCTTATCTTGTTCCTGATTGTTTTACAATGACCTTGCTTTGTAGCATCAAATTTCAGAACAATATCACCAGACTCAATGAAATTGAGAATTGCATCTTTGGATGAATTAATGTCAAATTGTATATTTGCTAGGTCCTTAGTGGGAAACTTGCATGCCACAAGTAAAAGAATGGCTGTACATAAATCAGTGTGCTGCAGATCAGTAAACTGTACACCAGAATGTATGGCAGTTAATTACAGGATGGAGATCGTGAAGCAGTTCCAGCATGATAATTTAGTTCACCAGCATCGGGTGTCTGATACGTTGATACTATCTGTGAATAGACATACAATTTTAAAAGATGCATGCAATAATGTAGAGGTTATGCAGGGAGTATGGCAGCATCATGTGTATGCATAATTAACTTGCATATGTGCCATTTGGAGTACTAGTGAAGTACAACGGTGTTCAAGTACTTCCCTGAGCTTATAGATGAAGAAAAGGAAATATGAGTATATAAAATGAAAATTGTAGGATGTGCCAAAGATTTCTACTGCGTTATACAGTAAGAGTGACATTGCTGGTACTGCTGAATCTTAGTGTTGAATGGACTGGTTGGTCTGTTAACTCTGCTGTAATATATCCATACATGCATAATAATCTAGTTCTTGCCATCAGCTTGTAAAATGAGAGGTTTAAATGGGCTTAAAATTTTGTTAAACGGCTGGTAGTCAGCAATGTAGTTTAGCCACTAACAGTGGGAGAGTAAGACAGAAGAATCGTCTTCTTCTTAGCATGCTGAAAGCTCATCATTGATGGCTTGATGCCACTAAAAGTCTGGGTATAGCTACTAAAAAGATTGGATCCTACATAACCTCTATAATTTTATACTTCGCTGAATATTGTAGCCATGTTTTATGCTGGAAGCTGGCTATTTGTATAACTATCATGAAATATAATTATTCAGTGGAAGCTACTTAGCTGTGTAGTAAAATTATGGATTTAAATGTTTTCACTTAGTTGTGTATTCAGCTTCATATTTCAGTGATCCCTAGCTAAGCATTATTCATACGTAATATTCATTATATCTACCTCAATTCTTGGAGTACTATGCTCATCTGCTAAACGCCTCATGAAAGCCACCTGATTTGATCGGTTAGTTTCAATTACAATAATATTGCCCACTCGCAGACCTTGGATTTCCTACAACAACATTCATATTTTAAGCATTGTCACTTCCTACTACATGTATATTTACTTCTTGATGATTAGCTCTTGCTTTAGAGACATGTGAACACAGCAGTATACCAGGAAATACAGAATCAACTTTATCTAAAAAATCCTCCCAAGTGATTTCTTTCAAATCGTTATGGTGTGGTATCAGGCAGCGCTTTACAGGGCTGTTGGCTTCCTTTGAGCTAATGAGTGAGTTATTCAAACACTGATACTCATTCTTCTCCATGTAAAAGGCATTATCCACACCTTGCATGGACATTATGGGCATTGTAAAAACACAAAATACTGTACTATACAATAGTTAACTGCATTGGTAAGTACAAGTGAAAGCTAAATGTATGACTGGAAACTATAACTCACTGATGGCAGTGATGGTGCCACTGAGATCCGTGGAAGTGATTTTATCAACATGCTGTTTCTTTGCAGCATTACTAGAACCTACAAACAAGCAGATACAACATATTATTGCAAAACCCATACAGATAATACTACCCCCTGTATTGTCTCAGTGGCTAACGGCTCATAATATACAGGTTAATTGATACTAGCATGCATATAAATGTAACACTTCTAACACATTTACATGCATACCACAAGTTCTCTTCCGTTTTCTACCAGCATCACATTGCTCAGCTGAGTTGTGATGTGTATTCCCTACACAAAACAAAAATAGTAATAGTCAATCTCCATACAAGCTAATTAATGCTGAAAGTATACATGGTGCACTAATTTATTATGGGTGTACAGTATCCTATGTCCTTTGGGAGACTGTAAAATATTTTGAAGCCTATACACTTCACGGGGGTCCAAACCATACCGTTCTTTTTATTAATAACGTACTATTGCCAATCTGGTGTCAATGTCTTTTAAAGTATGCATCATTCCTGAAGCAAGGTACATGCATATTATTGTTATTGAGGATCATTCATGCATATGTGGCTCAATATCTAGTAGAGGATAATTAGGCAACAAAACATGGCCACTAAAATACTATAATGTGTGAAATAATCATCTATTATCAGTAGAATGAAAGATTATGCACCTATTTATTTGATGAAACATCAAATAGCGTAGAAGCACAGTAACGTCGTAGGCAGACTTTCTACATACTAAAAACAAAGTCACTAGAGTTTTCTGCTGTGATAAAGATTTTTTTGCTTTACAACACAGCGAATCTATACTATCATGATACTAACAACCTGAAGATTACAATTTTGTTCTCGTAATAAGAATAGACAGATAAACAGTACAGTTTAGGCTACCGTGAAGGTGACTTAACTCACTCCCACAGGCTTCAATACATTTTAAAGGACACCAGACATTGCACAATTGCAATTATTAACCACCCCATTCCTTAGTCCTTATGTGAAATCATGGTATTATAGTACTCTGCTGTATCTGTACAGGAATACTCAGGAGCCTTACATATACACAAGTCTGTTACCTTGAGTTAAATCCTTTGACTTTTGATCAAAATCTTCAGTATCACCCATTTGCATAGAAACATAATGCTGTCCAGCTGCTTTGTGTTTCAGCAGATTTTCATTGTGATTGTCAATTGTATTATGATTAGTTGTGGATGTAGTTGGATGATCTACAGTGTGAGACACACAGTTATATGCTGTACTCTGTAAGTACATGCTGCAAGTACAAAAATATTAAATTTTGCTCAGGCAAAATATACCTGTGGTGAGTGGCTGCTTCCTATCTTTAGCAGCTGTAATAAATGACAAGCACCAAGTAAATGGCTATAATAATATTAATAATATACACAAGTAATTATACAGGTATTTGTGACCAACACAAGTTCATGATCACCATTTACCAGCTGAAATTAGAAAAAGATTCTATGGCCTAGAGGCTTCAATGAATCAAATAATTTAAGTAAATCCATACAACTTCCACTGAATCCATACAACTACCATGTAAGGGTAGCTACACCTACTCTATGGAATTCTCTGTACACTCTATATCATATATATCCTACATGTAAAAGAAGTGTCTTGTTTTTGGATTTCCATTATCCATCCCTCAATGCAGGAGGCAAAGAATATTATGTGTTAAAAATTGATATACAATATATTAGCAAGATGCATTACACATGCCTTTGTTAAATGGAAGTTTCTTATCTGTGCTGGGACCATGTTTTATAATAGCATACAACATTAGCAGAGCGTAAGTGTATATAGATCACAACCTTAGGTTTATTAAAAAAATTAAAACTGCATGGCTATTATACATACGTACAACACCATGTTAAGCTTGCATGCTTGGACTTTTACATATATAAAATTGTGTGTTGGCCTCAGGTGAACAGTAAATTACACAAACTTTCATACTTGCACCCTTGGAAGATATTTCTACACATTGTCTATGTATGCAGCAATGCTTCTGTACTCCTTTGCCTCCAAACTTTGGCTTATCTTTACATGGTTTGCAAGTTCCACACTCCTCTGCAAGGCATCTACTACATTTTCCACATCTTCTTTTCTGCTGCCTAGGGTCTATTGTTATTACAATTAAATCCATCTGGTTATGTATGCTGTGTCTATTGAGAAACTTTCTACTTACTTGGACATTTCTTGAAGTCTCCACTGCTTTCCTTTTCGCCTTTGTTAAACATACATGCCATCTTATTCAAACATTTTAATTGTATATAAACCTTCATCTATGCCAATGTACTGTTACTATATATGCACAGCTATAAATGTCTGGTGTGGTTATACATACTGCCATAAAACAGTCTACCTAGAGCAGACGTATATTAGGATAGTGCAACAACTTCATGCTAGTGTTATTTCAATTAAGGCTTTCACATGCACCCATATGGTTGATTTTGCTAAATCACAATAATTATTTATGTTATGTTTTATTGTATAAAGCTACTTAACCACATTCCTTTCTGTAGCCAAACATCTCAGTACGGTTACCATATTTACTTGCACCTTTGAACAGTTGAAAGGTATTCAACATGCATCATTTTTAAGCATAGAGTGGTGGTCAAATTTGCATAGTCATCGTATCGATTTTATGAATAAATACCATGACATTTAGCCAAGTATAAATACTGCATAATCTCGAGTACTATAATATAGTACTAGCAAATTAATATCATATGAAGATATCAAGCCTATACATTACGAATTGCAATTTCTGGGTTTAAAATATTCTGAGCCTTTGCTCTTCAATGATCAGCATTGTTCTTAATGATCTGCATGCTTACATCTTAGCACCTTACTTCTGCTTGTACAGACAGTTGCAGTTTTTCTTCAACTGCAACTTTTTTGGCATAACTGATATTTATCATATTAAAATTATTTGGTATATTTGCACCCCAATTTGGTTGCATATAGGCACAATAATATTATCAATACAATATTGTTTATCTAATGAAGCTACTATTATTTATTTATTATTATCGTGTGAGACCCCCTGTAATTTATACAGGTCTGTGAACACTAGGGATGTGCTGGAGAGGGTTCAAACACTGTGGACAGACACACAAATTAAGAGCTGATGTGTGGTATGTCTGTTTTGTGAAATTTCAACCACTGACTGGTGGTCTGGTTCCTTCAATTTCCACTAGTCCATTTTGAAGCCTATTTCTTGCCCACCCCACCACTTTTTAGGACTTGTGATACAGTACAACACTGGGGGAGGATTTCTGCAGTAAAATTCGAGTTTTGGTAATTTTCTAATATTCTATATCTGGCTGCCTGTAAGAATTTTCTTGTTGTTAATGCTGCATTTGATGTTGGATGAAATAATATTATTATTGTATAATAATGTGTATATATCAAACAAACAGTAGTTCAGTGGCATTCTGATTAAGTTATGAATTTGATCACATGCAAGTCTAGACATACTCTATGAATACTATTAAGGAAATGGTTTAGCTAATTGGCCATAATTATTAGATAAATGGTTTGGGAAGTGAAACACTCAAGCAGGTGCTTACACATCAAGACAAATACTAGAAAGAGCCAGCTAACTAACTCTTTATGCTAAAATGCAGTTGCCATTGCATGCATGGCATGGCATGGGTAGTTGTATGTGAGCTATTATATAATAGCTATTATTTCGTGCCTCTGGTTCCGTTCAACACGAAATTAGTTAGCTATAAAGATGACTCGAAAATACATGAATGCATGTACTTACGTCTCTTGTTATCATCTGTTGCACAGAATAGAAACACTTCGCCACTCTTAGGTTTAACTGGAGGAAGTTCGGAGCAACGCTGTAATGAGTTGACTTCGCACTGCAAGATGTCGTACGCCTCGTCACAATCTATCGCTTTCTTTCTCCCTGACATTAGAGGCTCAACCAGAAACTGGTCACTTCCAGCTTTACTAGACATGCTCTCTAGTTGTAGACTCCTACACATTAAGTGCACGTGGTCGTGGAGATGCGCAACCCACAGGTGACTAAGGGGTAAGGTGCGCTACTCGTGCGCAACCCAGCTTAGCGGTGGACTGGTCCGTTAATTATACTTTACGAGTATAAAACACGGACTGGACCTGCGCAATGCTACAAATGTACTGGTCCGCTGGTCCGGTCCGGTCCGTAAATTATACCCTACCGCGTATGGTACATACCATATGCGTATACGCGTACGGTACAAAATACGCATATGGTATAGAACAGTAGCAATTGAATGGAACCTTTCCTTAGAAACTAACCAAGTTTTAGGAGCATTCACAAAATAGCCAAAAGCAGGTCCCTTAATACAGAGCTGGTTCCACCAGATGAGCAAGTCCTGTATACTGCCACAAGCGCAAGCATCATCAGCATACCAGACCTGGTCCACTGTCCCATGAAGTTGATTGATTAAAGGCACTGTAGCAAGGGCATACATAGGCATAGCTAGTGGGTCTCCCTGTGTAGTACCCTCCTCTGATAAAATAACCTCCCCAGAAACAAGCAAAGAGGCTGGAGACCTATAAATATTGATCAGAATAGTGGAAAGTGGCGGGCACAGTTGTCTGATGTTGTGTAGAGCCACCAAACGGTTCAGCGAGTTAAAGGCATTGGAGGCGTCCACCAGCAACACAGCCTTAGTGCTTCCTTCCTAGCTCCCCGTGCTTCTAGCTCCCAGAGCTACGGGGAGCTAGGAGCAGCCTCAGAGCGGCTGCTCCTAGCTCCCCGTGGGTCTCCCCGTGCTTCCTGTTCTAGCTCCATTGTTGACTCTCATGGAGCTAGAACAGGTCCAGAAGCTTCGTCATCAGTAAACTGGATGGTAAAAGTTATATCTTCACTAGAGTCTAGTTCGTAAGCAAAGATGCTGGGGCCAAAGCCGTCTGGCTGAGATGATTCCAGGCACCAGTAGCGGTGATGGTTTGTGGTTGTGGTCGTACGGTAGTGCTGATGATTAACAGGCAAGCTAACAGTGTAAAGAGGCTGTCTAAAAATGAATAGAAGCCGTCCCAGAACTTCGTGCAGAAGTTATATTCTAACAAGGGTAAAAAAATAATAGGCGTGGATCAAGGAATGCCGCACTGGCCTAGTATTAGCTAGCCGCCGGCATTTTTACTAGGCTATCCACGACTTATCTGCAGCCTATCAATACCATTATCCTCTTAGCCACACAATGTTCAACTAGACACCACTACCCTTACCACTTCATCCAGGTACTTCATTACCAGATATTTAGTACATTTTTTGGTCGTGTGCATTAGTGTAGACAACCTGTGTAAAATATTCATATAATACAATCACTTTTGAATGCGATGTTTTTAAAGCTATGCATATGTTGCAATAAATGTCTAATGATTGAAACCAACACATTCCAAAGGGTTTGAAGCCATTTAGTCCCTAACCACGATATTATCTTGCACTAACCTCAAAATTTGCTTCCACTTAGTACACTTCAAAGCCATACTGTGTATGTGGTGTGTGTCTGTGTCTGCATGGTTTAATCATGGCACATTTATACCTCATAAATTAGAGTGTTAACCACATCAAAGGGATACTCGAAATAACTGTTTGTGTGCTTTAACTTTCTCAGTTAAGGAACATTGTGTGAGATATAAACTGTTTGTTTCTTACAATTTCTGTTGTAATTTACAAGTACATGTTCCTTTATAGCCTGCAGGTGGTCTATACAAAACCATTCATCCGGAAGCCACAAGTCACTGACTAAACTGATGATTGTTTCTAATGTGCATGCATGTGTGCATGTTATTGCATTTTTAAATTAATTGAGTTGATTGACTATAATTATTTATTATTATTTATTACAGGTAATTTATAAGGCTAAACAGCCTGTTACACCTGATCAACAGGTAAAAAAAGTACAAGTAGACTAATTACATACATTTATACATAGTGTTAGATGAATATTGGTCAATCAATTTCTTATAATGTAGCCTGTATCACAACGCGTACGCCATAAGTGTCTTGTCCTGGATGAAGCTGGTCTATCACATCATACTTCAGTCGTTTTGCTTTGTTATTATCGCTAGCATAACTAGTCGAGCAATTTTTGGTCCAAATTTACACCAGATTTAACCTTAGATGGGTAAATTCTCAAAAAATCTTCTGTGGGGGCATGCCCCCAGACCCCCCTAGACAAGAGCATGCTAAAGCATGCTCTAGGTTTTGCACTGTGTACGTGCATATATGCTCAAAACTCCTTACTTTAAAACAGCACCCATCATAGTCTGCTGATTTTATTACAAGCATTTTCTAGTTTGATGTACGTGATTTTAATATACCCTGAAAAGTAGACTATCTCATTTGGCGCCAGTTTCAGCTAGCTACTACTTTCGTAGTTTACTTGCTGGAGAAAACAGAACACCTATGATTAGTTGGATTGAGCTTTCTAAGTAAGGTCAGTGCTGGATTTGCCTATTAATGACGAATGACGTTGGCAATACGTCATAGACTGAAGCAGTTTCTAATTTGTTGGAGCACCGCTGGACATTTATGGACGGCCTGGAACCATAAGTAGATGGCTGTATTTAGCGAAGGTTTTAGCCTACACGTTAATAATAAGGTGAAAATGATTGGTTACATACAGATTCAACCGACTTCGGAGGGTGAGTGAGTTTATTGTATGTTAAACCCATACATTTGGGCCTACCGAACCATAGTCTGTATTGCCACATGTAGACGGACTTCAATCCTACCAAATGGGTCGTTTAACCTCTATTATACAAAATTTCATTACCTTCACTGCAGAGCGGAAATTGTACACCGCTATTTGAGATGTATTGCCAATCCAACACTGTATGTCAATTTAATTTTTAATCAGTAGGCCCATGACCTCAAATTTCTGGTATTGTAGCTACATGAACCGGCATTCCTTCTTTCCAAGAGCTGTCATCGACTGGAATAATTTGCCAACTTCAGTGATTGAGTCAGAAAGCATGCATTATCAAAAAGCTACTACATACTTGTGCTGTAAAGTAAAAATGGTATAGGCAATGTTAGGCATTGTCGAGTATCGTCTTTACCAGTGGATATAATAAAGCAGTACTGTTGTTATCTTGTGTATTTTTTCCTTGGAGCATTACTCACGTCCCCTTGGCACATCGGCATGCCCAGCAATAATAATAATAAAAGTAGCTGATGGTGATACATGTGATTAATTAAGTATATTGGAATTGGTTACTATTACATGGTTGCGTGTCATCAGTGGGTCCACATGATTTCAGTTACACTTTTATCACTGAGTTATGATGAATTTAAAACAGTATCTTTGGTAGGAGATAGACTTGGACTCAATCAGTAATGATTAGGTAATGAAAAAGGTATAAAATTATTTACAAAAATAGATAACAAACAAGTACACAGAAAAGTTAAGCACAAAAAAATACAAAGACTAGCAAATTACAAACTACCACACTAATTACAATAAACTAAACTACTTACAAGCTACACCTACTTAACTACATTATAAAACCTAAACAAAATCTATAATGTCCTCCGAGCAAAGAGCATAGTGTCTGAGGACCATTTTGGCATTGTATTTCCATAAAGTCACTGATTAGGTAATTGTTGTCCGTAAAATTTGTGTGCACTGTTAGCTCCAATGCATCCTGCGTTATCAGTTCTTCACGTAATATAATGCAAACCAGTATGATGCATTGCCAGCAATGAACATACCTGCAAAATTTAGCAGAACTTATAAACCTTATCTGATCAATATGTGATATATTTAATCTGCATGAAGCTGACTTAGCTATATGCAGAAAGATAGCTACTTGTATGTATTACCTACCAGTTTTATAATACACAATAGATTAAATCACACCTGAAAGCTGACATAAACAATATCTCTGCTAACATCAGTAACGTGCACATCCCTTCCTTCACAATGGTATTGAAAACTGGAATGGCTCTCTGTTAACAACCCTGATCTCATTTCATATTGACTAACAACCACAGTGGCAGGAACACCTAAGTACACAGTCAACTGATCTGGATACATCCATGGTCTTTATTGTGTATGCCAGGATTGTTTTATATGAAATGTTTGCTTGCGAGTTATGTAAAGATGTTTAGTGGGTCAGCTGAACAAGCAGAATCATATTATGTGAGCTAATCTTTGAAAAGTTACACCTAGTAGCTAGTTACTAACCAGTACTGACATACATATTTTCTAGACAAGCTGCATAATTATTTGTCCTGAAGCTAATGCTGGGAACTACTTTCTTTGCAAAAGTGTGCTTATAGTTTGCAGCCCTTCTACATGGTTTACCCGTTTCATCATTAACCCATGCAGTCACTATGATGTACCGTCACTTGTGGCTGCGAGTAGAGCCTAAATTGCTAGTTAAAACTGAATAAGATTCCGAGATGGATTGTCAGATCAATCGTGTGGCTCCAGCATAGATTTTAGAGGCGCTTACGCGCCTCTAAAATCTATGGCTCCAGTGATGGAAGCTTTTGACCATTAGTGGACTCAGCTTGGGCTGTAAAATTCTAGAGATTGGCAGCCGAACCAGTGCCAGATCAAGTGATTCGGGCCTTAAATCACTTCTGTTATGTTCCAATTAATAATATCGCGTAATTCAATGCGTCCGTAATTTACGGAAATATACGGAGTTTTACGATTTTCATTTTCAAAAGGTGTGATTTCTGATTTCTTTTCAGTGTGTGATTTCATGATTTCAAATGTGATTTCTGACGAAGCGTACGAGATTTCAAGAGTGTCGGACCCTTCGCATATTTCACACTGTACTTCCTTCAGCACTGGCAAGTCTGGTTTCTGTAGCAGCTTTATTCCGACCCTGTCAAAGCCACGAGTGTGAGATTGCCACCATTAAATGGCCATGGCTTTGTGATAATGGTGTGTAGTGAGCTGGGACTTCACAGAGAGCTCGCCAATAGTGTTCTCAGTCAATTCGGAGTAATTTGAGGGCCATGGAGGGCCATGGAGAGCCCAAACTTGGCCTCTGGATTCCAATCGTCTTCTTACTTCATTTTAAACCCGTATATTAAGACCACCATCCACCCCCACCCTCCCACCCTATTACTACCACCATCCACCCCCACCCTCCCACCCTATTACTACCACCTGTGATATTATTACCCGCTCGAAAAAAGCTGCTCAAAACAGGGTGAATTTTGGGTATCAGAAATGTATACACCCACTCAGTGATAGCTAGTGAACAGATGAACAATTGGTGCAAATTTTGTTTGCACAGCTGTAGGCACTGGGAAGTTATTACACAATGATTCCTTAGCCATATCTCCTAACAAAGCTTTGTGCATCGAAGCCTTGTTTTGTCAATTTCAGTCACACATATATATATATACTGGCTCACTGAGTTCACCTTAGTTACTAGCTAGCTGGTAATGGGAACTCTTCAGTTTGGTGCTTTCACTTACTTGGAGTTCTCTTTACCCTTAGTGGGTTACTGTTACTCTCCTAGTAATCCGAACTCCCCTTTTAGAGTAAAATATTTTACTCCCATAGTTACTGTTACTCCCCTGTTTTAACAGTGTAGCTAGAGTAGTTTGCATTATAGTTAATTTTGTGTTTGCTGATACATTAATACAGTACTAAATAATTGCGACCGGATCTGTGAAAAGGGGTCTCACAGCTTTTCCAAATTTCCAAGTTTGATGAGTCATATCTCATCATGTATTTAAGCCATGGTCATAAACTTACATCCTGGAATAGTGCTATGTTCGGGGTGTACAGTGACCAAATTTTAGGCTGCTACCATACTCTCAAGTCAAGTTATGGATTGCTAAGTACATACAATTGGAAAGGCTATAAGACCCCTTTTCACAGATCCAATCATTCTGTTTTTAGCAGTCCAACTTGACTTCTGTATCTCGTCCACCGCTTGCTTGGTATTTTAGTCAAGCCAGAAAATTCCATAAACTAATGTATTCTAAGTATTACTGATTGTTTCAGTTCAGATTCTTATCATACACAATTGAATGCATGACAAAGGTAAATTTTCTGTTAATCTGACTAATTTACTTGCAACTTTATCCAGAATTTCCCACCTTGTAACCACATAATAGACATGTGTATTTGTGTATATGGGTAGTAAACAGAATGGAATAATTGAATCTTCCACCCACCTGCATGTCAAAGCTTGTTTGACCAGGATGAGAGACAGGAAATCAAGTTGAAGTGGTCGTACGGACCTATGAATATGCACTATGAATATGCATAACAATGCATACTGGTGAGTCAGAACATTACTACTTTTGGATTTGGATTTAATTATTGTGTAAGACAACCATGTGGCTGGTACAACAAAGAGGGTGCAACTGCACAATCCCAAAGACACAATACATTGTAAAAAGTTATATGATTTTTAATCTATTCAGTAAATCGTTTGAATATACATGCTGGTTTGAAATACAGATTTAGCAATAAGGACATAGTGAAGGCTTTTCCCAATCTGCTCTATGGGTGTGAAACAGTCTAAAAATTACACAGCTAGCCTCCAGGCTACCAGGAATAACAAACTAGCTCCTTCGAGTTGAAAGGGGCATGACCATATATATGTGAACTAAACTTAAGAGCAGCTTCAAGGCTTTGCCTGTGTAAGAAGATGCTATAAACAAATTATAAAACAGGTAAGAAGACACTTCTGTGCATTATCCTTGAAATGTTGATGATAAAGAATTTATTACATCATGATCTTACCTCCTTAGATGTCACGAAGAGTATACAGTAAAATGCTTACATTTCAGCAAACATGACAAGGTATTGTTAGTGGGTTATTAATAAAGTGGTTTGTTTGAAGTGCGCTTCCTTAGCAGTGCATAACAAGGTAATTACAGTAGTACAAAGTATTTCATCAATTGTAAATGCAAATTACTATTATGATGTATCCAGCAACGAAGTTTGGTACATTGTTAGTTAGGTTTGGCCAAGGTCATAGCATATAGTCAGGCCAGTCAGGCCAAAGCCTGACCATTTTTGCAGATTTGTATAGTGCTACCAATGTAGCTACTAACATACAACATTTTAACAAATCATTACTACTCTACTACTAACAGTCTAGCTCATAGACTAGTGCTACTAAATTGGCTGTTGGCACAAAGCATAACTACTTACTCACGTGATCCACATGATCATGAATGGGAGTCGACTTGTGACAATTTATGTTGTTACTAACAGTTGTCTGATTAATTTTGTAGTCTGTGGTATTGTTCAGCTTTGTCTCTCAACCCATTGCTGTTTACATTGCTTGCCAAATACCACAGCCAACCATCCTATTATATTAATCTGGAATGGCAGTGTTTGCATATGCTTATAATCACAAAACAGAACCGACCAGTATTACAGGTTTCCATTCTTCCAGTTTACAGTACACATGTGGTCCTACATTAATAAGTGAAAGACTTGTAAATGTAACTGGATTTGAGAAATGGTGCATGCCTTTTACAAAATCAAAAATATCAACTTCATAACTTTAATTTAGATTGAATACACTATACTGTAATATACCAAGTTGAAAATTGGTGAGTAATGCATCCAGAAAAATAATGCTGGTAAAATAGTTGCAGTTCAATATTACTAGTCAGTGTCTATACATGAGTACATAACCTGCTACAGTGACATAAAACCATGTAATTAATTAAATAATTATAATTATAGCAAACAGCAAAATTAAGGAACTGCAAGTAGTAGTATACTCCCTATATGTATGCTTACAGTCGTAACTTGACTAGCTTCCTACTTCTCACTTGACAGTCTATAATCCTTTTGCAACTTCTAGAACAATTCCCTGAATGAGATTAATTGTATCATCATTCAAGTAACACCCATTTCCATCAATCTTGCCATTTGACCCAATTTGAACATAGTCAACTACCATCCATGCCACTTCTATTGCAGTAACTACCACTGATAAAATATCAGCGAGTGAAACTGTGACTTGACAACATAGCACTGAGCAAGTACAGCAACAACATACTTTGCCTGTAAATGATGATACTTTGTCTGCACAACTCATACGACAGATCAAGCAGCACAAATTGCAGCAGCACACTATTCTAGAAGCTATTATTCCGATACATGCAAGACAAAGTGCTAGCTGAAGTGACCCATAAACGTGATTCCCAAGATAAAAGTTTGTTGCTCCAGTAAATGCAATAATATTCAGCATCAAAGCAGTTCTTTTGCTCTTACCACCATGATTGACACAAAGTATCTTTCCATCTTCTAACTCTTCTAAAGCATGACATGCCTTCAAATCACAGTGATTGGTCTGATTGTTATAGACAAAGCAGTTAGACAGTGAACAATCACATATACCAGTTGTAGTGTTACAGATACTAACTAGTGTATTGAAGTCTTCATATCCATCAGAGCAGTCATCTGATTGAGTGCATTGGGTCATCATATTGGGAACTGTTCTGCTATTCCCTACTTGAACCTGATATGCTGAAAAGAAATATGGAATGTTAAATGTGACTAGATGGTCTGAATCTCATACGCATATTGTAATATTTATTAGTCTACAGTGAATTATTGCAGAATCACCATCGTATGATAGAGCAATTACAAATAAATAATAATAATACGAAATGCGGTTAAAATTACGTCCTAAATAAATAAATAAATAATAGCTAATGAATGAATAATAATTAATTACTAATTAATGTTCTTGAAAACTACGAGGTCGAGAGGCACAAACTAACTGGGGATAGATTCGCCTGTGAATGAAGGCGCTAACGTATAATTGTCGCTCCTATTCGTGCTGATGACTTGACCATCCGTGTAATTCTATATAACGCCCAGTACCACACCCTTGCTTAATTATTAAATTTTACAGATTGCGCGAAGGAGAAAATTAGCGATGCCCGTCCAGGAGAGCCAGAGGCCACTTTACGTGTAAAAAGATTACAAGTACGTTTTTATGTTTGTAACATCTCAAGTCTCCATGCCAGCTGCCAGTGGATTCATTCACGTAAATAAACAATACAAGAAAACATTAAAACATATGCCACGCTCTTTACAATACAGTTACATATAAAATACGAGTAAACGTTTTGTTTTGTGCAGCTGGCATGGTGAACTTCCTTTGTGTTGGTGTCAGGCAATTCAGTACGCGCTTAATCTTTTTTGTCTTCACCTGGCATAGCTACTAGGCTCCTGTTGGCTGGACTGTCTTCCTTTATCTGGTTCATCTGGCTTGCATACTCCTACAGTATTGCGTAGCTATGATTATGATTATGATGTGATTTGGGTTGAGGCTTAGAAGCCTGTACACCCATTCAATTACATACATATACATACCTAAATTAGATGCAATGAACAAAAATTAACTATGAATATAATTATTACATTAACATAAATCTATAGTCATAAAAGTAATTATCTATAGCTGATTTAAAATTATTTAATAAAGAATTTCCTACAATATCACTCGTAAGATTGTTCCAATCATTACTCTAGTACCAAAATAGTTGACCCGACATGAAAGGTGGGCAGGGGGCTTAATTAAGTAATTTATATGCGTGACCTCTAGTTTGTGTATTGTGGGAGAAAGTAAAAAAGTTGGAGTGATCCAGATTGAAGTAATCGTTCAACATCTTGAAAAGAAATATTAAGTCACCACGTCTGTGCCTGTACAAAAGAGATGGTAAATTCATTGATGTCAGTCGATCTATGCAAGACTTGTCTCTTAAAGATGGTACTAGTTTTGTAGCACGCCGTTGCACACCCTCAAGTTTACGTTGATCTAATACATAATGGGGTCCCCAAATTACATTTCCGTATTCTAATATTGGTCCAACCATTGATTTGTACAACCGTGATAGTACAAATTCATTCAAATCGATAAAGCTTCTTTTCATACAAGCCAATACCCTGTTCGCTTTCATAGCTACTTCAGAAGCGTGTTGGTGGAACTTTAAATTCGCATCAAATATAATACCCATGTCCTTATGACAATTAACTGAGTCCAATGAGACACCATTAAGATAGTAGCCTCCAAAGCTGTGTGTGGCTCGACCAAAGTGAACCACTTTACATTTAGCTATCTCCTGCAAGTTGTGTATGCATAATTATAGTGTGTCACCCATGGATCACTGTGCCATTGCTACACCACTGATGAACCCTATGTAGCTCTAGTTGCTGTTGGAACAATAATTTAATAATGATTGGAACTCTTAATTTATCGGCCGACCTTATAGAAGTTGCAGATGCTGACATTTTTAGAACTGGGCTACAATCATTTTATTGTAATTGTGTTACATGTATTTGGGCAAATCTGAGCACACCAGCAGGGCTGACTGCTCAGTAATAATAATAATCATAATACACAATATATAGTGTGTCGTGCGGCCAAAGAATCCGGCGCGCCACACAGTAGGTTGATTGACAAACGTCATTTTCACACCTTTGTATCTCGGTGATAGCTTAAACGATTGGAGATAAATTTCTTACAGGGTTGTCCGCCAGCTAGGGGAGACCACATTCCAAATTTGAAGGAAATCCCTCAAGCCATTTTTCGAGTTACGAGCAGCCAAATTTTCGTTTTGTTTTCTTCGTCTTTTTGCACACTTGTAAAAATTGACATAAAACGAAAACGGGTGGGGACTAATCGACGGAACAAATCCAAACGGAATCGGGTTAAGGGTGCTCTGTACAGTTCGTACAAAGCTTCCCAAGACATAGTCTGTTTTGCACTAAAAGAAATATTATGGTCACTTAATTAGTCTGTGACATGTTGACACATTTTAGTACCCATAAATTAGGTATCCCATAGCAACAAGCGCACGCATCTTGCTATTCTACACCCTCTCACTTAAATTAGAACTACTCCATCATTTTTAATCCAATGGACATGAAATTTTCACACAAGCCACTTTAGCAATTTTGCCAAAGAAGAGCATTTGCCATTTTTAAATAGCAAGTTCAGATGATGAATAACATGGAAGTGATTTCAGGGAGTGTCAACCCAAAAGATAAATATGTGATGAATGAGAAGCTAAAAGACAAAAATAAAAATGCACAGTGGTTTGTGCTGTTTAGCATGGTGTATCATAAAAGTATCAAGGCTCTAGTGTGTAAACTGTAGGACTAGTTCTAGTATAAAGGGAAAAACTGTAACTCATGTTCTAAAGCAAATTTAGCAGTTGGGTTTGGAATAAACTGTGTACTAGTGTTAGCATATATCCAGTAAAAAAGTACAGAACATTTGCTAAAACCATTTGTAAGTTATAGAACAAATTAAATTTCATGGGAAGCCATATAAGCGGACTGTACAGAGCACCCTTAAACCACGGAACCAAGGAACGGAACACTTTTAAAAATCAAGCTTGTCGCTTAATATTGCTGAAAAGCTATGCCCTTGCAACTTCTTAGTGGCGTCTCTGGTGATCAAAGCAGTGGAACGTTCAGTTGTCACTAGAAACAAAATATTAATTGTGGGATTAGCTTTCTTAGCAATGCTTTACCTTGTGATGTCAATCAAGAAGCTTCCATTCACTTAACACACGATAAGGCAAGTCTTGTTACATTAGATAATGTGTTCGGTCAGTGTTAGTTGTTTCTGCTGACTTTGACATCTGAGCTGATAATCACTATTATGGTTTCATTTTATTATAGCTGATGTCGCAATCAGAAAGAAGAAAAGCAGTTAGCTTATTTAGTTAAAAAGAGGTTATGAAACTAAGCCAGAAATTTGTAAAGTGTGTGAGAAACAGATATGTAGCCATATCAATGACAGAATGTGGCAATCAGTGAAATGCAGAATTGAAACACTGCCAGTAGAGTAGACCAAGCATTATCATTAAAAGTATTCTCAGTAGTGAGTTGAAAGAACCTTCTGCAGCTGCCACAAATAAATCACAGAAATAATGCATTTTTTCTATTCTTAAATCCAATATTCCTATTGAGACCAATAGTAGAATTTCAGTGGGGATCTGGGGATGCAACCCCCAAAAGCTGTAGGATTTTTGCAATTTAAAGGCTTTAAAATAGTATAAATGCTGCTTATAAAACATGGAAAATGTTAATGCCAATCTATGCTGCAACTTTTTCCCAAGATTTTTCAAAACTTTAGCCTTGGATCCAGGATTTCCTCTGCATTCTAACCACCACTTTTTAGTATAATTTCTCATGCTTCAGTAAGAGCCATTTTAGCTGATGAACATAACCTTATGGGCAACAATGGTTTGGCAAAAAGGATCATCCTGATAATCATTCTGCTGATGAATGGAAGGTCCAGTTGATTATAAGCATCTAGACTTTAAAATAGTCCCTTTGTAGATGTAAAATGAGAGAAGCTAAAGTAATGTTATCATGTCTCAACAATGGAATAAACTCTGACAAGCATTGATCATGCATGTAAAAGTTGCATCAAAGGTGTGATGAGAAACGTTGTGAATATTTTGTCAGTGGAATTTCCATCCTGGTGAGAGCAAAAATAAATCACTTAGCTTACATATTAGCTACACAGCATTGGCCTGTACAATAACTATAAATTAATCATTTTTTGCTAGAAGGAGACTGGGAAACGTGACTGACATTAACCTCAGAGTTATGGAAATTTTGTTGGTCTAGCTACTGGGTTTTTTAAAAACAGTATTAGGTACATTATCAATGGCAAAACTACACAATAACACACAGAAAACAATACTTAAAGAATAAATAAGTCCTTTAAATGAGACTCCACCCATACCAGATGCATTGGGGTGGAACTCTGTCAAAGTGACCAGATGATGACCTAGTACCACAGATACAGGCAATAGCAGAGCGCAACAAGGAAAATGAAAGATAGCAACGAAACCAACCCAGAGTAACTGTTTTCCCACTAGGTGAGATGTAAAAGATAGTGTCATCAAGAGCCAGTCCTCAAGTAGTGGGTAAAAATCAGAGGCCTGTTCAACTTCACAAATGCATTGGCCATAAGCATGCCGTTTGTTGTTCTTGCGCTTCTTATAGGCAGCAGACACTGAGGAGCACTTATTGGAAGCAGCATAAAGATTGAAAACCCTGACATCAACAAAGCATTTCTCTGACTGACCACCCCAGAAACCATTCATTGCGACATCCAGACAAGCATCACCCTGGGTATTCAAAGTAGAGAGAGAGTACTCATCTGTGACAGGTTACAGACCTAATTAATGCAGCCAATGACTCAACAAGACTTTCCAAAACAAATGTTTGGTTTGTAACACTACAGTGTCAGTAGCAGAAAGGTTCTTTTAACTCAATAGCTACTCAATTCCACAGCAATAAAAATTGATATCATGAATATCACGAGAATATCACAGAATACTATTAGGTATGTTGTATAGTCTCCACTGATCTTTAAATATTTTTAAAACGGCTCCTGAGAGTATAATAATCAATCCTACACACAGCACTATAAATCTCCAAGTGAAATGGTCTTCTATTACCAGTTCCTTTCTACTTTTTTTTATGGATACGTCACTGATGATCTAATTGGTAGTAAACATCACGTCAAATTGATCAGTAGAAACTCTTTACAGATCCATCCCGGAACTAGCACAACTAATCCCACAATTAATATTTCGTTACTAATGGTAACTAAACCCACAATCGATCCGTAAATTATTTCGATTGATTATGTGATAAGTTTGATCACGCGGAGGTACCACTGATAAAGCTGTAGGGAAATAGTAAGCTGTAGATCTTGATTTAAGATAGTGTTCCTTTCTCTGGTTGCGTAGTTTAGCCCCTGATTCCGTTCCACTTTGTTCAGTTCCGTTCCGTCGATTAGACCCCACCACAAAAACGCGTATTCAAATCGCCTTGAAATTGGCACACAGAAAAGAAGGTCAAAGGCGAATCATAGCATCAATTTTGGTGTAAATCCTTTATATTATTTAATGGGCTTGTAGATGTCCAGGCAAGCTAACTTGCCAGGCTAGGCTGCAGGCCTTTGAAGGCGCCCATATCTGGATTGCTTCCAAAAATCATCCAAGCGCAGCTTGAAGGTTGCAACTGTTGGTGCTGAAATGATAAAGTCGAGAACAAACGAGATTCGTGAATAAAAATACTAATACTTTTCACGCCTACCAGGCAAGCCACTTAGTGCAGTGAACTGAAAATTGGTATGTAGCTGGAATAGTCATTGTAGAAAGTACTTGCAGTAGTACAGACTAATCGGATTACAAACCACTGAGTTATGATTCCAAAGCAAACTACATGTAGCAAATGTGAGATCGAGATACTCCAGTTAAAGAGTCACCCTAATAGTAGAGATTTCCAACTACATTAGATAATTAACATTCCATGCATTCATTGGTATGACAAATATTGTGCTATTTTTCAGGGTCATTTTAGTGCAGACCTCACCCCAATTGGTGGTTCCTATCAAAAGATATAAGCAAAAGAAGTTGACAGTGTGATGATTTTGTGTACAGTATTTTCAATGCTTTTACATGTATTGCATGGCACCTAACACAATATTCAAAGTATCATAAATCTAGATAGGAAACTAATAATGACATGAAATTTTCACCACATAACTATTTTATGGAGAACAGCATATGAGCTAGGTAAAAACCTCAAGAGTGACCACTTCTTTGTAGACTGACCACTCAGAATATTACATGAATAAAGCAAATGATTCACAAATAAAACTGTGTGTATTGTGTAATACTAAGTATACACAGGTACCTGATGCATTATCAAGGATAACTAACTAGAAAAATCAGTAATATTGTATAACATGGTAAGTAACGGCATCACAAGTCACAATTAACAAATACTCCGGAAACATGACAATCAGATAACAAAGTGTAAGAACAATATTATTACTAAATTAGGTTTGTTTGGACACTGTTCAGCTTTATTTGTCACATTGTAAGCACTAAATATAATAATTATTATATGACACAATGACATCACTATACTACTGACAAAGAGAAATTATAAATAGTTTCTGACTTAAATTACAATCACTGAAGCTGCTATAAAATGGATCAAAACAGCAGTAAATACACCAGAATATAAGTGTGAAGCCATGCAAGGTTGGTATCACATGTAACTGTAACTAAGTTACATGGAATAAAAGTAACGTGTAACTAGTAACTAGTTACTTTTCTGAAGTAACTACCCCAACTCTGATCACATGCCAGTCTCCACTTTTGAAAAGATTATGCTCAACCTTGAACCTTATATTGTAATTCCGCGCAAGACAACAAAGTGCTCACCTTCAAGCTATACTAGCATCGATGCAGAAGGATGCCTTGAAGCCCAGGGTGATTGTAATGCTGAATTCTGAGCAGTGTTATGGTGATTTACCTTTAAAAGGGCCATATTTTCGTCGTAATCCAACATCAATCGTCCTTCAATCAAAAAACACATGGCGAAATTGAAATCAGCATATACGGTTTGCCCAGGAACACTTTCTTCATCCTCATCTGCCACAGATTCACGCGGAAACACTTGGAAATTTCGGCTATTACCGGTGCCGTATTCTTCCAATTAGAATTACGCACGCAATTATTTGTATGGGATTCCAATGGGGATTTTTATTTCTCAAACTTTGATGCTGTTACTAGAAGAAAGTACTTTTCAAATATTTCTAAAATTTTTCTTGTAATTCAGGGTATCTATGGTTTATTCTATGCTTAATTGGGTAGGAATTTAATTTATAATGCTATGTTTCAGAGCTAAATATTTAATGTATCAAATGCGCCCATAAGGGTGATTTTCCAAAATTCAGTCACATATGTGACCTGATCTTGGAAAACCTACCTTTTTAGCACATTGGTAAATTTTCTGTTTTTTACCTTAAATGAGGTACTGGGTACTCATCTATCATGTGTCAAAATTTCAGCTTAATATGTTTAAGCATTCCTGAGATATAGCCATTTTTCTGTCCTGTACATTACAAACTAACTTTTATGATAATGCATTGAGTTCTGTGAGTGATTAAGGGTGACAAATGGTAACAAATCACTTTGTTTACCAATAAGTCCATTCTTACCATCTAAAATCCTTTAAAAGACATTTCTAATAGTTTAATGAAGTATATTGTTGGTACTTTTCTGCCATGTGTCATTGTCTAAGACTAAGTTTTAGCCATTCCAGCATCTGAACAATTAAATCACCAAATTTGTAAGTTAATTGTTGTCTCACTCATGTGAAATCACTACATGGTCTGATATAATCATCCATATCTCCTAGGAAAAAGAAGCTAAGGGTGTGAAACTTCACAGCAAGAAGGCTTAATAGTTTCCTAATCCAAATGTGCAAAAAATTAAGTTTAAAAAAAATTGTTGAAATTTTCATTTGAGTTTTTCCAAAAAGTTTGTTTGTGCCCAAAAGGTAGGTTTTCCAAGATCTGGTCACATATTTCAATAAATACTGCATGAATTTTAATCTAGTAAAGTGCATTACGAAGTACGAAGCACCGACTACCATTAACCGAAACGGCAGCTTGTGAAACATTAAAGGTGTGTAATTTAAGTAGCAAAAAATATGTGTGAAAAATTGGTTGGTTGGAAATCGCTACTAATAGAGCATTCAGCTAGTTCATGACTTGCTCCATTATAGATTTCTATTACATCGCAAGTTAATATGTGACCGGATTTGCGAAAAGGTACCTTTTCCACACATTTTACAGGCGAGCAAACAAAATGATGTAACGTTTGACTCTGTGTACTGCTCAACTTGCTCATGGTTTCAAAATGTAGCCAGATAGTTTAGCTGCACTTATGGAAAATTTCAGGCAATTTTATGCAATGACCAAAAAGTTATGAAGTTTTAAAGATAAAAAAATTGGTCAAATTTTGTGTGTGAAGAAGGTGCCTTTTCGCAAATCTGGTCACATATGTTGTAGGGAGTTCAGCAGCAACCAATTAATCTTGTAGACAGTTCAGCTACAAACAAGTCACTCTGTAGATAGTTCAGCTACAAACAAGCCACTCTGTATAGAGAAATAATGCAGCTAGAAGAATCACGCTTTAGAAAGTTCAGCTCCGAATAAATCACCCTGCAGATAGTTCAGTTACAAATAAGTCACCCTGTAGAGAAATCAGCTAGAAACCAGTGACTTGTAGAGAGTTCAATTGCAAAACAAATCACCCTTTAGAGAGATAAGCCAGCCCTGTAGAGAGATGAGATAGAAATAAATCACTCGTGGAGAGTTTAGCTACAAAGAAACCACTCTGTAGAGAGTTCAGCTACTGTGTAAACAAGAAACCCTGTAGAGAGATCAGCTAGAAAATAATCATCTGTAGAGAGTTCATCTACAAGCAAATCATCCTGTAGAGAGATCAGCTGCAAACAAATGTGACCGGATCTGCGAAAACAGGACATAATCGCAGTACTAGACTTCTCCAAGGCCTTTGACAAGGTTGCACATGCTCGACTTCTAAACAAACTGGAGTATTATGGAGTGAGAGGAAGTTTGCTGGAATGGTTTGAATCATTTCTACACAACAGAACACAGCAAGTAGTAATAGAAGGCCGTTATTCCATATCTTGTGACATAACATCTGGTGTCCCCCAAGGCTCAGTTCTTGGACCTGCCCTTTTCCTAATATATATCAACGACATAACTACAAACATACATAGTGAGTTGCGACTGTTTGCAGATGACATTTTAATTTATAGGCCTATACACTCACCAAGTGATCAGAAGATTCTGCAGGATGACTTAACTACTCTTATAAAATGGGCAAATGAATGGCAGATGGACTTTAATGTATCTAAATGCAACATCTTACAAGTTACCACACACCATACCACCAAAACATTTACATATCAAATGAATGGAGTGCCCTTGAAATCAGTAGAAAAGATTAAATATCTTGGAGTTTACTTGAACAATAAACTTTCATGCCACGATCACATTGACTACATATGCAACAAAGCAAATCGATTACTTGGTTTCCTAAAGCGAAATTTACATTCCTGTCATAAACACTTCAAAGAATATGCCTACAAACAATTTCTGCTACCATCTATCGAATATTGTTGTGCCATCTGGGACCCACACCACCAAAATGACATTTCTAAACTTGAAATGATTCAACATCGAACTGCTCGTTTCGTCTTAAATAAGCCTTGGAACAGACACCACCGTGACAGTATCACAGACATGTTAAATGAACTAAATTGGCCATCTTTACAAGAACGCAGAAAGCAAGCACGCCTCATCCTATAGTACAAGATAGTTAATCATTTATTATTGGTCCCAAATCGCTGTCTGCCATCATTAAATCAAACTGCTACCAGAGCCCATCATGATCAGAAATTTAATCATATACAGTCTTCAGTAAACACGTATCTCTATTCATTCCTACCCAGAACTATTCCCCATTGGAACGATCTATGTATCCCTAATCTATCTACCATTGATCTTGAAACATTTAAACAATCAACTACTCCTACTTTGTAACTGTAACTTAGCACTTATTGTATTTATTGTAACTTAGCCCTCACTGTAATTTAGTATTCATTGTAATTCTAGCACTTATTGTAACTTACCACTTACTGTAATTTAGCACTAGTTGTAACCTAGCACCTATTGCAACTTAGCACTTATTGTAACTTAGTACTAATCATTATTGTAACCTAAATTATAGGCACTTATGTTATTGTAATTTAAACTAGGCACTTATGTGTACGTACCTTGTACATTAGCGTAAAAACCCTGTTGGGTGTTTGCTAATCAATAAATAAATAAATAAAATAAATAAATCGCATTTTTTTCCGAATTCCTGTTTATTGAATATTTATAGTCTATGTAGCCAAGTGTACCCACTGGCAAAATTTCAGCTTCATATGCCAAACACTCTGGGAGTTACAGCCTTACAAAGTAGCAACAGAAAAATCGATTTGTACAGCAAGTATAGGGAGAATAAATTACAAGTACTTACAAAAACGGTTGTAACTTACCAACGGATCAAGGTACAGAGCTAAACTTTTCACCATCCTGTTCGCCATGAACAGGAATATAAATTACTGGGTAATTTTTCCTTTACTCGCCCTTCTTCACTGCATATAAAGGCGAAATTCATGAAGAAAAATCGATCGCGTACGATCGCTTCGACATGACGTAAACAAACGTTCATAACTTACGTGTCCTTGGGTCTACTGCAACGAAACAAAGAGTTTCCAACTCCGGTGGGGTCTATTCTACGGAACGGAACGGAACGGAACGGAACGGAATGATGGACTAAACTGCGGAACGGAATGCTTTCTCAGATTGAAGCTTGCAGCTTACCATTGCTGTACAAGTTATCAGTGGCACTTCCAGCAGGTAATCAAACGTACCCCAAGAAAGATAAAACGAATTTAAGGATCGATTGTGGGTTCTTGTTGGTTGTCATTAGTAACGAAGTACTAATTGTGGGAATAGCTGACTCAGTGTGTTCATCTTCGGATATATCAAGTAGGGAACTTAATGCATGACTTGTTTTTACTAGTATGTGAGTTATTTTTACTTGCTTGACTTTAGAATGTACAGTCTGAGGCCCAGCCTTTCTAATCGGCATAAATCAGTATGTGTATAGCTACACTACAAAGGAAACAAGTATGGTGACAAGCTGAATCAACTCAGTCTAAGCAGAATCTAAAGGAATTTTGTGCAGTGTGTGAGGAGCAAACATTCAGATACCTCAAGGAGGCTATATTGTGTGAACATCAATGATTCATTAACAGAGTAGTGGACTATTGTCAGATATCTCAGCCTGAGTACTGAGTTGAATTCTGGATGGGATCTATTTTACAGAATGGAATGCTTTCTGAATCAACTTGCAGCTTGGCTAGCTGCTATCATTGCTGAAATTGCATTTTATCAGTGGAACCTCCAGGAAAATGGTTTATAAAACATTAATTGATTGTTTAGGTAATCATGACTTTATTCAGTCTAATAAACAGAATAATGGTTGATTGAGTGAGGTATCACTTTCAGAATGTTCAGACGACCAGTGATGAGATGCATGGATTCATCGAATTTTTGTTGTGGTTGGAGACATTAAATATCCAAAAGCAAACTGACTGTATAATATTAATTCACTTTCTTTATATTTTCTCAATTTTGAGCCTGTATACAGATAATTGAATTTTCCTTGTCAATACTGAGAAATACTAGGAGACAAACTTATCTTTGTTTACCTATACTGTACAACCAAGAGTTCGTAATACTGATTTGTATGGGGGAGAGTGTCTAACTCTCAGTATGGCCTGTACAAACACCCTGCGTAAAGTTCACCTTTCATCAAATCAACACCTTTACTGGGGGATAGAAAACTGTTGATTAGTGTTGCTGAAGAAGGTAAAGCCTTTGTTCTGAAATAAGGCCGAGGTGTTACTTTAAGCAGGGTGTTTGGTGAATGCATTCAAGTTAGACACTCTCCACCTTATTATGAACTCTTGGTACAACTTCAAAGGAAAATGAAGAAAACATACAGATGAATCAATAAAATCACTACAGTAAGGTGAATTACAGACTAGTGAGATCTTGGTTAATTAATGACAGTGGTTGGAGATTAAGTGTGGTAGCTTCTTGTTCTTGAATATGTTGCAAAGTGGAAATACAAATCAAAATGGGATATCAATTTCATTATGAAAAATTTGTATACATAAATAATCTAGCATTACTATTTCATTTGTCCTCCACTTAAACATGCTACAACAGTACTAGTGTCAGTAAATTGGCAGTGAGCCTACCTTGAAATTTCAACTCTAGAGTAGATCCAACACAGGACAGCCCGCACTGTAACAAATACATGTGATCCCATTGTAATTTCATGGACCAGCTGGACTGGGAATCACTTGAAATAGACTAACAGATTTAACCTGTTTTGTTTGACGTGAAGCATGTGAAATGTTACACTTAAGAAATCCTAGGATTCTTAGGTGGTATGTAATTAATGTGTTCCATTTCAGGTCTGACTAGATACATTGAAATTACACACACATCCCGGTCCAAATCACGTTTGCCTGGTGGCTACGGGCATGGTTTCACATGCGGCTTATAATAGAGATTTGGCTGATCTTGGAGTTTTGGCATTTAGCCTGATTCAAGGCTAGCATCCTTGAATTGTGCAACAGATAAAATCAGCTCACTATTGAATACGGCATTAGTCCACTGCACCAGCTGTTAATATATAAATAACTCCATGCATACACTTCAGTGATGTTTGCAGAATATACCCTCCTTGCGGTCTGCCAAAATATTTGCTCCTCACAAACTGCACAAAATTCTTCAAGTTTTAATTCAGCTGGCTCTTTCCTGTTACCAGTATCTTCCTGCTTGCTTTATTTATACACTGACTTATGACTTGAAAGACCGGCCCAGACTGTTTTCTAAAGTCTAAATAAGAAAAACAGCTCACATAAAGTTCCCTTCCGTATGGATGAACATCACTGATACAGCTAATCCCACAATAATACTTCGTTACTAATGACAACCAACAAAAACCCACAATCGATCCGTTAATTCTTTTTATCTTATGTTTAATCACCCACTGGAGATGCCACTGCTAACTATAAGGGAAGTTTCAGTAATGGTAAGTTGCAAGCTTCAATTTGAGAAAGCGTTCCGTTCCGTGGTTTAGTCCATCATTCCGTTCCGTTCCGTTCCGTTCCGTTCCGTAGAATAGTCCCCACCTCCAACTCCTCTTGAGCAGGCGAATAAGATGATATCCAGGTGTTTATTGTTAGTCCCTTCCTTCACTAAAAAAGAGAAGGTAAAAAATTTACGGAATTTTTCAATAATTATAGGGTCTACGCAAGTATTTCATAGAATGTATTCAATGCTTTATACTGTAAGTTTAGGCTAGTGCGATTATGCTTTTTCGCAGATTCGGTCACAAATCATCAGTAGGAAAAATTGACATGTAATAAAAATATATGTATATATACAAGTACAAGAAAAATTTGGAATTTTCAACCACAGAGTAGGGACCATAGCACATCGATAGAAGTACTGAAACAAGTTGGAGTTGTCCATGATATTAAATCACTATAAAACGATAAGAAGTGTTATATCCCTACTGTGTATCTAGGGATATAACACTTCTTATCGTTTTACAGTGATTTAATATCATGGACAACTCCAACTTGTTTCAGTACTTTTCATCGATGTGCTTAGTCTGGCGCCACCCGCCCCTTCGCATAAAGTAAGGGTCTGGTGAAATACAGATACTAAATCATTTCTAGCGCCCAGATTCGGCGCTAGCCAATTAGTGCATGCCAATGACGTTCACACAGAAATCGCCTTGGCAATACAATGCTTTTGTTCGAATTGAAGTGCAATTATCTGACGTAACAAGCATTACGTGCGCTGTCTAATTGAATTCCTTTTGAAATGATTAGGTATTTGTATTTCACCAGACCCTTACTTTTTGCGAAGAGGCGCACTGGTAAAAATTTAGTAGTGAATTGCTCTGCCACAATACTCACTACTTTTAAGTAGTGACGTTCACTACTTTTTGTAGTGAACGTCACTACATTTTGTAGTGAACGTCACTACTTGGTGGTCAATGTAGTGACGTTCACTACAAAATTAGTAGTGAACATCACTACACAAAAATAGTGAGTATTGTGGCAGACATTAGTAGTGACGTTCATTACATTTAGTAGTGACGTTCACTAGTTTGTTTTTACTGTGCGGGCGGCGCCAGACTACGATGTGCTATGGTCCCTACTCTAGCTGAAAATTCCAAATTTTTTCGTGTACTTCAACTTGTTTGTAAACTTGTTTGTAAATAATTTTATTATGACTAGTGAATCCACGCATACCAAATCTAAAAAAGTACCGGGCGCTCCAGCTATTTATTTATTGTTAATCAGCAGGACCCTCCAGGGGTATAATGCTGATGTGCAATTACATGTGTACAATTTCCATATCAATTATCATCTGAAAAGTGAAGTATCCATTATGCTTCGTTGTCAGCTATGTTCAACCCGTTACACAGCATTTCGAATCAAGAACTGTTCGAAAAGCACCTCTACAATCCACACATACCAAAAGAAAGAAATCGTACCGCGCGCCCCAATCATATTAATTATCGTCTGAAAAGTTAAGTATCCATTACGCTTCGTTGTAGGCTATGTTCAACCCATTACACAGCATTACGAATCTAAAACTGTTTGAAAAGCACCCCTGCAATCAAAATAGCCACGATGAAAGATACTGACGTCATATGGAAACAATTTTGCGACATCAGTGAATGTTCTATTAGAGTATGTAAATACAGTCTTCATGGATTTCATTGATTGCATAACACATTCAGAATGTTTGTGTTTATAGACACTTAGTAAAGTGCTATATACATCATATGGACCAATGAATTTGCTTTAATAATGAATAACATTTAAGAAACCAAATATGTCATACCTGTCTCATTGAGTGGTATGAATATACTTAACAGTTGTAAGGATTTCATTACCTGAATAAGTAAGTAGCTGACCACTAAAGAAGGCAATACAGAGCAACTGACTTTAAGTAAAATTGTTTCTGATATACAATAACAATTATTTTGAAGTTCTCTAATAAAGCAATCGGCCAGGTTTGGATTTAATTTGTTTACAGTAAACAGTGATCACTTGAAGAAAAATTGAAGGGTTTGCCTTGAAGACAATTATTATGTGCACTGTATGAGCTAAGGAATTCCCTTCAATAATGAATCATGTTAAAGAAAATTAATGCGACATAGAAAAGGCTTACTATTTCATATTGCCATATGAATATAATTTGCACTTGTAGGGATTTTATTGGTTAGATAGGCAACTGATCAACAACTAAAGATGTTTGTATACATCAATCATCTCTCAGTATAGCTATCTCTGTTATATGACAGAAAGATTTTCAAACACTCTAATAAAGCAGTCTGTCATTTTTTGTATTGAATTCTTCCATATGTTTTCCTTTTCGAAGGGAAGCCATCACGTCCTCTTGCTAAATCGACACCTTTCCCTGTCAGCAAAGATGAATGGGACATAAAGGAGGACACTGGTAAGTCCATAAAGAGTACATTGTACGTACTGCGGTATGCCAAAAGGCACCTGTCGGGCCGAAGCGACGTCGAGTAGTGAAAAAATCAAGCCCCTAGCCTTAGCCATTATCGAGTTACGCTTGTCTGAAGGCATCAGTCAGTTACCCAGTCAGTAGAAAATTCCATTGAATAAAAATTATTAAAATTCCGTAGCAAATTTGTTGAAAGCGTTTCGGATCGATCTGAAAGCTTGTTTGGGCTTAGTTTTACTCCACCAATACTGCCTCATCGTCGTAAGGGAAAATTGAGGCTGGTTTTTGGGTGAAATTATTTCGTGGGCCACGCCTACTCCTTTGTGGTCCCTTCTATACAGTTACTATCGTACTGTATGATAATTTGTACATTTACTGATAAAATCAGAATTAGTTGAAGTATTTAAAATCTGCTTTATCTTTTTCTTCTTCTTGTGGTAAAGAAAAATAAGATAGTCCCAAAGCTGGCCATAGGCCAGCTTTGGGGTAGTGCGGCTGGCCGAATTAAAAATTCCCTGGTTGATCTCTTTATCGAATTAGCTCTATGATTTTACTCTAGTTGTAGCTATAGCCTATTTTAAAAAAATTCAGAGTCACGCCAGAAGAAAACCAAAAAAGAAAAAACAACAACAAAAAAATGATAGCTATGTATAGCTATAGCTAGCTATGCCGTGCGTAACACAGCACAGTTCCCATGTTCTGATTCACTACGGTTGGCAGATGGCTAAGAAATATCATTAAGGCTTTCTGTGGCCTTCTTGTAGACCCCACAGCGAAAGATTAGTGCATGGGAACACTGACCTGTTAAGCAGGTAACAACGAGAATCAACATATTCATCATTCCCTTGTAGTCTTAGCTGTTTATTGACTGTATGATTAAGTGATAGTTTCAACTAGCATAAACTTTCAATCAGCTAATAATTTATCGTCAGCCCTCAGTTACGACGAAAGATTCTCTTCGTACGTTAGGGTGTCCAATGAAAAAAATCGACCTTCACCAAATAATTTCCTTACAACTGCAGGATACTTAACTTGTTGTACTGATATTTGAACTACTACAAATCAGTAGCCGCGAGTCTTTTATATTGAGAAATCGGCACATCGCATTTTCACGTGTTGCATGATTTTGTTAGGTGCAATCTGTGAATTTGCGCAGTTTATAAATTGCGCTGCGCATTTTGTGAATTCATAAAATGCGCAACAATTTATAAATTGCGCAGATATCGTACTGACATATGGCAAAGGGCAACGCGAGATGCGACACATTACATTTGTATCGGTTGCCGACCTACTGTCGTTCCGAGTGTTTGATCCTCGTGGCAGTGTATGCGAGGTGTGAGTTTCGAATCATTAATGACTTTTATAGAGACACTTCGGAAAGGGTCACGCACAGAGAGCTTCTGTAGAGGAAAATATCTTGATCCCAATCACACCTCCAAAAGCAAAACAGTAACTTAACGGAGGAGAAGGTGCAGAAGATGACAGACGTTTTTGAATGGAGTAGAAGGAAGTGATACTTCTAATTAGTCCTTTTATTGCTGAAACCTGAAACAAAGAAGCCGGGTTTGTTTTGTTAAACTACCCAGAGCTCATGCAGTGAAGTTCAGGAAGATGTTCTATATTTGCCTGCCAAGCAAAGGGTAAGAAACTAAACCTGCTTTGTTTGTGCCTGCCCTTCACAAACTTCTGTAATTACAGAATGCATGAGAATGACAAAACTGTCTTAGGCCACCATCGTTTAGTTGCAACTATTGAGAATTTTATGACGTAGTAGAGTGTGTGCATTCAACTGAAAATGGAAAATAGACATGTAGACTACAAGAAAATACTTGCAGAGGTATAGAAGTATAGTGAATTATGTATGCTATCATATTCTCAAGCATCACAAAAGTTTATAGCCACTATAGTCATAAGACCTGGACATTGTGGAGATGGGTGGTTAATTATATAGCAATATTATAATACTAAACAAGTAGTCCGGTTCAGCATTGTTAGTGGGTCAGTGATGTTGACCTGTTTGACCCACTCACCCGAATAGTAATCCGGATGGAACCCAGATCTGACCCACATGTGACCCGGTTTAATTAAAATAGAAACGTGTCCCAAGAGCTAGATTAAAAGTCCACAAGTTCCACTAGTCATCCCTACATTTTTTTACATTATAAAAAATGTCTGTAAGAAGTGAGTAGCTATGTATTATCAAGTGTGGGTGGCTCCACGTAAGTTTACATGCAGCTACAGAATTTCCAGAAGTTAGTTACCTACATTTCAAGTAGCAACACAGATCTGGTGATGCATGCATGCCCACAAAGCACAGCTGGTACAATTCCGATAAGTGGGCGTGGCTCTACATACCCGGCACAGACAGCAAAGCATATTCCTGAACGGTGGGTGTGGCTGCACATAAGTTTCTTGAGTGTTTACAACTGCATTTCCATCAATACAATCAAGCTTGTTAACTTATAGTCACACGTGATCTCATCCGGGTCAGACCCAGATATTCAGTGAAGTGGATAAGACCCACTTGACCCGGACAAAATGTGACCCAAATGACCTGGATAATCTAGATGACCCGGCCCACTTACAACGCTGGTCCAGTTACCAAGTTTGTAATAATGCCAAGCTGTAGTGAGGGACAAGTCAGGCTGGATTTTAGCAAGAGACTAAACCTTTGCGATCCCCATAGACATAGCAACCAGCTATCAATTTATGGAGCCCACCTATCAATTTTCTGATATATTAATTTAGAAAAAGATTGATAGAACAGTCATTTGTTCTAATAGAGCAGTCAGTAAGTGATCTTAGAAGAAATCTGTAGGGGCATGCCTCCAGACCCCCTAGCTATGTGTGTGTTTTCACATGGTATTTAGCTTTACAACTACTTGGAACAGGCCCCCTGATTTCTTCACTGCTCAACGTTGCTTGGTATCTTAATTTGGCATACCACAATATTTATAATGTGAACATCATGGACCTACTTGAGTCTTCTTTTATATATCTTTGCTGAAGTGGAAGATGTTGATTTGTGGTATATAGCTAGCTTCATGACAGTTCATGTAATGGCTTCCCTACATGTGTAACAGAAGTTATCTGTATTTTCTGTTACTGTAGTGACTGGAATGGTTCCAGAGGAGCTTCCCATGCAATGCTGTGTAACTGGCTGAACATGGCTGAAAGTAAATTGTAGTGGCCTAATTATTGTTGGGGGCACGTACATGACGTCTAGCACCTGTTTTCAGTTAACTATTTGACTTTACTCTGTTTGTGTAGACTACCCACTGAGTACAACTCAACTATCCTTTGTTTAAAATGAAATGTATTGAACTAAGTTAGACTATGCCACAAAAATTATTACAATTATGCACCTATTAATTGCTTCAGCAAACAGTTCAGTATACATCATCACATTCTGTGTACTCATTTGTACCATTAAGTAAACGTATACACGTTTGTATCTATATTGTTCTAACCTTCTTGGTGAATCAGTGAATTTCTTTTCATAGTCTGTTGTGTATTCTGATAAGTTATGTGTCACATGAACTTTTAACAGATAATGTTTGTTTATTATTATTTAATTTTGCTGTGAAAACTTCTCAAACAGAAGAATATACACAGATATAATATAATAAATAATGTTAGCTATTGATTGCAAAATAATAGTTACGTAGCAGAGATTTGAATATGTCAGTGTTTTCCGCTTCAAAGATGTAGCGAGGTAGTACGTTCCATTGCCTTGATGTTGATGGTATAAAGGAGTATTTGTAGGTGTCAGTGTTACAAAATGGTTCGATGAGTCTGAACATATGGCATGATCTGGTCTGTAGCTGGTACTGTGATGTCTGTAGATGAAACTCAGGTATGTATTCAGGTGGTAAATAGACATTTTGTTTAAGAATGTTGTATAGCATAGTTAAGGAGAGCTGTTCTCTTCGAGCTAGACTCTAGTGATTCCCACTTAAGTTCGTTAACCATCTGTGTTACACTAGCATGATAGGAGTATATACCTTTGATATATCGTGCAGCACGCCTCTGAACTTTTTCTAAAGCAATCTTGTCAGTTGTTAAATGAGAGTTCCAGACTGTAGTTGCATATTCAAGTTTAGGGCATACTAGGCTAAGGTAGGCTCTCTCTCTAAGGTGAATAGATGATGTCCTCAAGTTATGCTTTAGCAGACCAAGCATCTGATTTGCTTTGGAGGTGATAGATTGGATATGTAGGTGCCACTTCAAATCACTCTGAATAATGATGCCTAAATATTTGTAATGTTCAACAGGTGAGAGGAGATGATTGTGTAGTCTGTAGGGAGTAATGATTTTATTTCTTCTAGGATGTAAAACAGTCATGGTAAAGCACTTTGATACATTTAGTCTCATCAGCCATCTCTGCTGCCATTCTTGTAATGCACATAAATCTTCTTGTAACCTCTCAGCATCTTCAGGGGTACGGATAGCCCTATATATTATACAGTCATCAGCGAAAAGTTTAATAGAACTATGTAAAATGGATTCAGGTAGATCATTGATATAGATGGAGAAAAGAGTAGGGCCAAGGACTGTGCCTTGAGGGACACCAGACAGTACTGGGCATCTGGGAGATGAAATACCATCTAGCACAACACACTGCATGCGATGATTCAAAAATGAGGAGATCCAGTTTTTCAAATTTCCTCTAATGCCATACCAGTCTAATTTGTACAGCAGACGTTGGTGTGGTACTGTGTCGAAAGCCTTTGCAAAGTTAGTGAAGATAATATCTGTCTGTATTCCAGTATCATAGCAACAGGATAGATCATGTAATAGTGTGATAAGTAATGTTTCACAAGAACGAGAATGACGAAAGCCGTACTGATGATCACTTAGGATGTTGTTGGTTTCTAAATGTTTCATGATGTTTGAGTTTACAATTTGTTCAAATAGTTTAGAGACAATGGAAGTTAGTGAAATTGGTCGATAATTGGAAGGTTGTTGTCGGTTACCCTGCTTAAAGATTGGTGTAATATTTGCAGATCGCCACTCTTCAGGAATGACTCCAGAGTCTAAGGAGCACTGAAACAATGTTCTTAAGAAGGGGGATATAACATCAGCTGTTTATTTAGAATCACTTGATGACTATTGTCATTCTTGTGGAATGATTAGTTTGGATGATGATACGACTGACATGGTGAGGTCTAGTTATGCAAACAATTTTTTATTCATGTGTGGATTCCATAGGTCAGGTGCAATAGTTGCTCATCAAGGGTATGGTACCATAAATGGCATCTAGGAAGACATGTGGTTACAGCCAGGCAAGATAAAAGTGGATATAACTTTTTTGGGTCTTGCTGTTCATCAAAATTGATCAAATGGAGCTGTACCTTTGTAACTCATGTATTGGAGTATTCTTAGCTACATGTGTAACACAGGCTACACAGCATAACTGATTCCAAACACTATATGTTTGAACTAATAATAGCTGTATGAGGTGACATTATGTAACTACGTGTTGTGTTACATCTGCATGCATGGGATAATGTGAGAGTGAAACTATATAAGTACGTGTACCATTAAACTGGACATTAAAGATATGATGTTGGGATACGAGTTACAATGCACCAAACCTTATGTGCTGATATACATTTCATTACTGGTGGAGCATGCATGTACAGTGTTTGCGCTGGACAATTGCTAAAAAAACATACAAGCAGGCTGGACTGCATGTACATGTGCCCATCAATATCAGCTGATTGAAACGAAATGAACCTGCTATATAGCTACCACAAATGCTGTAGTACACAGAGGGCAAAACTGAGCAAGAAAGACAGTACGCACCTTATCTAGGCCAGCTGCAAGCACAAAGGAACCTTGGAGGGAGAGATAGTCTGCAATGTAGCTAGAATGCGTCTTTATCTATGCCCCTTCAGCCTAATAGCCTGTAATTCCTCCCTGAAAGCAGCTATGATACGCACTTGAATCATAACAGCGGTATGCAGGGGCGGATCTAGGATTTATAAAGGGGGGGGGGGGGGGCTAACTCAAGGTACTAATCTCTAGGGTAGAGATGTGCGAAACATGCTGGAACTAGGGCAGTCTGGGGGCATGCCCCCCAGGAAAATTTTGAAAAATAGATGCTAAAATACTGCAATTTGGAGACATTTCCACATAAAATTCATAATATTTTCTGCCCGTAGATATTTTATATACTGCCTTTAGATCAGTGGTATGGCTCTCTGAAGCATTTTGCTAATGGAAAAGTTTGGGTAGGTACAGACAACCAAGTACATGATGCACCCCTCTCACAATTGCACAACACTAAATAGGTGCATGTTAGAATAAGAATGTTGAAAGTGAAAAATTTTGAAATTTGAAAAATACAAGATTGAATCTGAGAGCATTTTCAATGGAAAATGTGTACCTGAATTTAGTATTGCCATACATATTATAACTACACAAGTAGATGAATGAAGCCCTTTAAACAGACCAATGCATTTCATTGTAAGGCAGATTTGGAAAAATTCCATAACAGAACCAACTACATGTTTCCAGTGAATGTTCTATTAGAGTAGTTAGCTGACTGCTTTATTAGAGTATCTCGATCTTGTACACCTCCAATGCTGATCCGGGTCCTTGTTGCATAAACTTTAGCATAAATCCACTGCTAATATCTTGGAAAGATTTTTATAAGGTGGTTTAATGAATATTTGTATTATTAGTGATCATATAATTATGCTAAGACAAAATTTCATTATAATACTCAGCATATTGATCTAGTAAAGCCTAAATAGGAAGTGGGGGCTTCAGCCCCCAAAGCCCCCCCCCCCCGGATCCGCTCCTGGTACGCTGAATGGACAATCCAGTTGATGTTCATAAATGCGCAGCTCTTACGGTAGTCCACAAACTGCGCAACAATTTATAAATTGTTGCGCATTTTATGAATTCACAAAATGCACAGCGCAATTTATGAACTGAGCAAATTCACAGATTGCGCCTAACACCTAAAAAATGAAATTGTAAGTGCAGATTCTTGCAAAGGACTGAGTCAAACTTTCTTATGAGCTATTATGCTATCTTAAGTTGTTGTGCTGTGCAAGCATGTATAGTAATGTGTAAACGTCTAGCTGGGTGGATTACAATGGCTAGTTTTTGTGTCTGCAAAATCATGAAAACATTTAATGTCTTTGAGTTGCTCTGGCTCCTACCACGAGAGAAGCCAGTTCTTCCTCATGCAACTGGATGTTCCCTCAGTCTATAATGCAAGTTTGAAAAGAATTCTAAACTGTATGCTACCCGGCTGGTGACGACGAAATATTACGGTCATTTTACGAAAATTAATGAAGCTCACTGCTTGTGCAATTGAAACTAATTTACTAATTATGGGTTAATATACGCTTTGCAAAACCACGCCTTCTTTTAAAAAACCATAGTAACCGAGCCACCGCCATTTTCATTGGGGCCAGTGTACATAGTGGCGTATGGCATACTCCTTTATACTAGTCTCGCGTGGCCAGACCCTTTTCGCGCAGCCGCTTATCGATTGGAAATTATAAGCGCCGCGCTACAAGGGTCTGGAATAGTTCATGAACATGAATTTTTTTCGACACGTTATTGGTGACAATTGAATGATTGGGTAACACCTAAGATACAAAGGTACAAAATGCAACGTGTGTTCCCTTGAATCTTTAGTCTGTTTTGATCGACAAATCCGCTTAAAACCTTTCGCCTACTTTCCTTGTAACTCGAGATGAACTGAGCTTGTTTGTCTTTATTCAGCCATACTTGTTGAAGATTCAGTAGTAGGTAGAAGGAAAAACCTACACGGGTCGATACTCGTCATCCCCAGAGGCCTTCTTCAGCTCATTCTTCAGTAATCAGATCACTTTGGCGATCAAGGGATCGCGTGAGCCAATTTACACTCCCCAACCACTGGGGATTGTAGATTTTTTTAAGTCCGTGAACTATTCCAGACCCTTGTAGCGCGGCGCTTATAATTTCCAATCGATAAGCGGCTGCGCGGAAAGGGTCTGGCCACGCGAGACTACCTTTATACTGCTTTGCAGCACCGCTGTTTAGTGCCTATTGGAAAAGGAGAAGTGTGTTTTGGGGAAATGATGAAGTGTTGGGTGAACTGAGCTTGGAAATCGACACCCAACCGCTGCTTTTGGAGAATTGAAAATCTGGCCGTGGTGAAGAAAGCCGTTTCGATTAAGAAAGTTCGACTCAGTCTTTTGCAAGAAGCTGCACTTACAATAGACAGTATTCCAAATGACGTCACGAAATAAATATGGTGGCGGTATTTGGGGTATTCTAACGTTTTTGAGTTAACATGTAATGGATGTCGCGTCCCTCCAGTGGCGTAGCCAGGAAAAATTTACCGAGACAAAGTTTATACATTGACCTAATTGAGAGGGTCTGCTTCTGACTCAACTGATTCACAAATACTTCAAGAGTAGGTGGTACAGCATTAATTTTGCAGATTGACTATCTGATTGGATGGAAGAAAAATTCTGAGCGTTTTTCTATGTGCCATAAGTAATGCACTAATGCTCCAGCTTAGTTAATACTACAGTATAGCTCCCAAGCTTCAATTATTAGACTAGTTTAATTGCATTCAACACAACTCACTCCGGAGGTATTTTGAGTGGTCAGGTCATCCATGGACTGCAACAGCGGTCATAGTCATGCACACTATACTTTTTATTGATCTAATGTGATGTTTAAGTCAGAGACTATCTCTTTCATGTGATGCTCAACTGCATGTGCAAAGCATGTCAAACTAGGGAGTCGGGAGCATGTGCCCTCAAGGAAAATTTTGAAAATATGTGGTTTGAAATGGCCCATATTTTGATTGTAACTGCTAATGCCACATATGATATGCATGATCAATTAGCTCAATTCAATACCATGCAGTTGACTCATTGGAACTTTTGAAAAGCAATGCAGACAATTGACATAAATGTAAATGATCTAGACCAAGCAGTGTAATGAGAACAGTGGCTACGGTCTGTACTGAATGCTCAATTAGAGTACTAACTGACCTTCAATAGGCTGGATTTTCAGTTAATCTTGTGGCAATTGAGGTTGGCTGTTTGGGCCATTTCATGCCAGAGACCGTTTCCAAACTAAGCGATGTATGCCATCTACCGAAGAATACTATTCGTTGTATTCTTTAGGAAGCAGCTCATGTTGCAATCTCCTGTTCATACAGGATCTTTAACTCCCGTGCTTCCACTACTTGGGATGTAGTTGATCTGTTTACCTGTTGAGAATCCATGTATAATTGTTTAGTTTTGTATGTAGTTAATTAATTAATTAATTTTGGTCTTGCCAGGGCTCCATAGTGTTTAGTAATTACTTGGTAACCCTGAGTCTGGACTCCTGACCTCTTGTAATTATTTGTTCATGTAATTGTCAATTATTATGACGTTTATCTCTCCCTTTACGATGACTGCTCTATTAGAGTATCTCGATCTTTTTACAACTGAATTCAACTGAGTAGCTGAAAAGTGATCCAGCACCATGTCACCATGGGCTCCAGCCTGCAGCCATAGATTTTATTATGTATGGTACAGTAATGCTGCATGTCTAGTAACGTTTGAGTAGAAAATCCGGGGTGCCAAAACTCTGCAGGCCTGCTCAACCTGCTAATTGTTGAGCATTTTAACCGAGGCAGCTGCCTCGGTTGCCTCAATGGTAGCTATGTTCTATACCATATGCGTATTTCGTACCATACGCGTATGGTACATACCATACGCGTATACGCGTATGGTTATACCATACGCGTATGGTACAAGAATGCGTACCATACGCGTATGGTATAGCAATCCATACCATATGAGTATATAGTTTGAAATACTATTAGCTATACAATAACAGGTATGATGCTAGCTAGCCACAGTGGAGCACAGTCATGTAAGCTAGGAATTTATATCTCAGCTAGCTATAGGTTAGGCTGAAGGTGGCGCTGCTGAGTTACAAAGACAAACAAAGTAACCAATTAATACAAAGACAAACAAAATATGTTAATCATGTGATCGCTACTAAAAATCTCTCATGCATGTGGTAGCTACCTTTCTGAGATCAAAACGCTCTTTAGCCTCTGTGTACTTGGGGTAAATCTTTCAAGTCTGTAGGAATGTTAACGGGATCCTGTCTTAAAATCTCTCAGATCCTCAAAATCTCTCAGATGCGCATGCGATAAATTTCACGTGATCTTGAAAATTTCTCACAAAGCTCTGTATTCTACACGTGAATGTATTAACAAGCGGCAAAGATTACTGGCTGCAATCATAGAAGTTTGTGCTTATGGAGCATGCTAAGGAAAGATTCCAAGCGTTTCTTTTGGAAGTTGGAGCCAAGCCATCAACGCTATTAAGTAAAGAAAAGTTTGACCTGATCAGACGATATCTGTTGCAAGGTACAACCATGTTAAGCTATACCTCTTTGTACTCTGTTCCACCTTGGAATAGCTGTGTAATTTCTTGTGTAGCTATGTACCTCAGTATGTACAAGGTCATACACAAGAGCTACTAGCCTATATGTACTACGCAGCTACTGTAACCATATATAGAGACGGGAGGGGGCTATATCACTTCACACTTAGACATTCGTGCAAGTATAGTACATAAAATTATAAAGTACTGCTAGCTTTTTAGCCTTTTTGTGCCAATGACCTGAAGTTTATTATTAGAACATTCAGTCTTTTCTAGATGATTGTTTTTAAAAGCATCATCCTATTATGCTTGCATACCCTTTACTGATTAATACATGCACACATATCATATACTATTAATGATTCTGATTTGTCACTTCCAATTATTTTACACAGAAGCAGATGATATTGCATCTGCTAGATTTCGACAATATGTAAAAGAGAAAAGGTTCCAGCTAAAGGATTATGGATCATATGGATTGACACAGTTGCTTGTTACACCTGTTAGCAAACCAGAGAAGGTATAATATAGCTGTCTACTGTTGCTATAGACCTGGACAGTTAAATTTACAATATTGATGGCAATATTAATAATATTATGCATGCCACATTCTTTACCATTAAGGCCAATATCAACTCACTATTTGGGGGCTTTAGAAGGGTGGTACATTGTGATGAGATGTTTGATGTTATTCAGTCAGTACATGAAAAAGGAAGTGGTCATTCAGGTGTTCAAAAAACCTTTGAAATGGTGAGTATTATTTCCCATGAATATTTAGTTGCTTTTTGATTTCACAACAGCTATATATGTATCTATTATTATGTTGTATTACATACATACATACATACGACTCAGCATTCTGTCTTCATATTAGGTGTCTAGAAATTATGATGGTATTCCAAGATCGTGTGTGCGGGAGTACTGTAAATTATGTCCAACCTGTGCATGTAAAAAGCCACAGCTAACAAAAGCACCACTCAAACCTATTATCACCAAATGTTTTCATCTTAGAGGACAGGTAAGTATAGCTGTAGTGCTTAACTGTCTTAAAATTGTTACAATTAGGTTGACTTGGTTGACATGAGAAGTTGTTCTGATGGAGCATACAATTGGATTGGTCACTACAAGGACCATTTCAGTAAATTCTCTATATTATGGGCTCAAAGAAGAAAGTGTGCTCAAGAGACTATTGACTGTATAGAGCGTTTTGTATTTGCTTATCTTGGCGTTCCCAAGATTTTGCAATCTGATAATGGAAGGAAGTTTGACAATGAGGTACAGTGTAGGTTCATCATAACTAGTACTATATGGTGGTTATATTTTTGTGTTTTTAGATATTCCATCAGATGGTTAAGCAGTGGTCTCAACAAGCAATTGTGATTAGAGGAAGGCCGAGGCACCCACAATCCAATGGATGTGTAGAACAAGCTAATGGAACAATGAAGCACATGTTGCAGTCTTTAATGTGTCAACTCAAGACTAAGGAGTGGGTTAAATTGATTCCAAGGATTCAATGTAAGTGTTCACATGATATTACTTAGCATCATCAGAATAGGTTGTCTATACGTGATATATGGCCTTATAATGGACATGTCTAATCTTATGTAGTTACAATGAATACTCAGAATCATGCTACCCTGAAGACTACTCCTTACAATGTGGTTTTTGGGATAGACCCATCTTCAGAGCCAGTTTCGGGTATTATTTTAGCAGAGGAGGACAGTGATGGTCAAAACAGTGCCAGTGAAGAAGATGACTTTGGGGACAAAGCAATAAATGGTAATGATTCAGACATTGATGCATCTGACGATCCAAAAACTGTGACAGCTGTTGATCCTGAGACAATCAAGGTAGGTATGTAATGCTATGTTAAAATGTTATGCAATGTAATTTGCATTGTGTATGTGTATTATTATATAACACCATTGGACAGCTACCAGCACCATTGCAGATGAGGGTGGCTTAATTTCTGCTGGTGATAATAGCTCCATCACACCAGGTAACTATTGTACACCTAAATAAATTATACAGCAGAGCACAAAGGTTCATGATTATAACATTATAGCAGTTACTCGTCATGAAAACATTCGTCACAAGACTCAGAAACGTTTATTGGATGCAGCAGAGAAGATGGCATCTAAGTACAATGCTTCAAAAAAAGTGAAATGTGTACAGTTTGAAAAAGGAGAATCAGTCACAGTCAGAGTGCCATCACAAGACAGGGGTCCGTGTGACATATCAAGAATCCCAGGAGTAATTGTGCAGCCAATTTTCAAGTTACCAGTTTTTATCAGAAAAAAGCAAAAAATTGTATAAATGGAAGGTTATAACCAAGTCGCACTTTAAGCAGAGGGATACTTCATCATGTGGAGTTTTTGTTATGAGAGTAAGCGCCAAGTTCAACTAAGTTTTGTTTGTGCATACATGTGTATAATAGTATGTAATACTATGTATAGCTTTTCATGCACAACATACTAGTTATTGTATGCAGCTGACATGCAATATACTTATATCGCGAACAAATATGAAATCCATTATTTTCAGTTTGCAGAATCCTTGCTATTAAATGAGGCATTGCCTGAAGAAATGAAGCAGATTTATGAGCTAAGACAAAGAATGGCAGAGAAGTTAATTGAACTATCTGGTAAGCTCACTATTTTCTTTTAACCAATGCACCCATGACATAAATAAAGCTGTACATTTGAATAGCTTGAAAGTTTGACAATGTATACATGCGCGCATTAACTTTTAATTCTCTCTTGTTGTATAGACCCACTCGGTACATACTGTCATGCTTGTGGATGGGAAGATGGAGGTGTTTGGGTAGGTGCACTCTATAATATTATAATATAATGCATAAGGACATGCACCAAATGGATACATGTGTCAATGATTGTTCATGGGCTACAATATGCGCATGATTATTTCAGTCTTACTTGTATGCTGCAGGTCCAGTGTGATGAATGTGACTGGTGGTACCATTTACCATGTGTAAATAAGAAACTGAAGAAGATGTGTGTGGCAGATGAAGATGCAGAGAGAATCAAGTTTACTGGACCCTGTTGCACAGCTGATGGCAACTACAGGGTTCAGTTATAAGTATACACATGCGTTATTATCTGCAAGTCTATGCATGCACATCAGTCTGAACTTATATATAGCTATATACTTCATTGTAATAGATTTGTTTTGCTTATACTTGTGTTTTGTTGTTGTAAGTGTTTCATTGCTGTATTTACTAATGTTGTGCACATACTGTATATTGTGGCAAATAAAAATAATTTAGTCTGAATGTATAATTATGGCTTATAGGTTGCATGCATGCATGCTATAATTTATAAAATTTCAGGTTTCCGAGTCCACACTATAGTCTTACAGCAATATATATGTATAGGAAGATACCACACAACCTTTACATGCTCTGCATGGGATTTTTAGTTACTGGCCATGGAAACAGACAAAGTAATTAAATAGTGTACAAAACTTCTCTAGAGTGTGAGTGCACCACACAAATTACAATGATGCAGTGCATGGTGAGTGCAAAAAAATGCAAAGGTGTGGTGTGTGATTACTTAGAATACAGTACATGATTATGTAATGAGTACCAACATAGCTTAGTGAATGGTAAAAGTTTCAGGTTTATAAGTTTGTTAAGAACTGCATTATGGTCTTCTGAGTTCATAGAATTGGATGTGTGTGGAAGACCCCTTTTCGCAAATCCGGTCACAAATTAAGAATTATTTAGTAGCTACATTACATCATCATCACTTTTAGAGTGGATCTTATTGATTATAAACTCTGCCATTCTAAATCATTTATAAGACTAGCCGGTATGCCATGAATAATCATTTTTAACAAATTTAGCTGAATGTCTTTGAATTTTTTCAATCTTGTTGATATAGTGAAGATGTGGATACCATAGCTACTGTGCATCCGCATTCTATATGATTGGTACCACCAATAATGATGAGCTTTTGATATGAAGTGGACAATTTTTGAAATTTCTGTGTAAAATCCCAGTGTATTGCTTGCCTTTTTGAAATATGCTCTAGCTACCCATTGCAATCTTTCATTTCTAGTTAGCTATAGCCATCCCAGTATTTCGCTACCTAAGGTATTTGTCCCGTTTCAATCGAAGATTTAGTTTCGCTCAGGTTCTTAACCTATTGTGGTGCATGCGTGTAAGTGATGGAAAGGATACTCCAGAAGTGAGTAAATATGGCCATACGCATACGGTACGTACCATACGCGTACGGTACGAAATTTTGTACCATACGCGTATGGTACGTACCATACGCGTATGGTACAAAATACGCATATGGTATAGAACAGCTACACCACTGCCCTCTGAGGTGATTGCTGAACACTGAGGTAGACTTACGAGCAAAATTCAGTGCAATTTTGATTGTTTATGTTTGTAGATATTGTTTCGGCTTGCCGGGCTGAAGTTGCATTCAGTCTTTGGCGTGGTTTTCAGCATGAAGTCCGTCCCATCACTCGCATGGAGATGACTTCGCCGGCAATTTCGAGTTACTGAACGAAGAGGATATTATCCTAGGTGCTTCAATCAATGGAAAAAAGTCGCGTGAGCTAAATGTTCATCAATTGAAGCGTTGGTTAACGTGACGTGGAGCTCCAGTCAGTGGAAAAAAACCTGAGCTTATAGAAAGGTTAGTATTGATATCATAACAATTATGATTAATGCATGTCTCCACAAATATAGTCGAGTATTACATCAAATATGGGTGGGATCAGTTCATCATTGATCCTGATAAAGGAGTTCATAGTCGTCAAAAACTGACGACTTCAGTGCACATGGCAGGTACAGAATCCTACAATCTCCTTCGATCTTTGCCAAGTCAGAAAGATGTGGATTGGACAAAATGGTTCTTTCTGTTGCCAACTATCACGTATAGTACCATCTATGACTTCCTCGTTGATCGCAAAACGTTATTGCAAAAAGTGAGCTACATAGAAAATGCTCTTGACAGCAGAGAAGATGCACTGGTTGGAAAGGACAACCCACAAGCCAGTGATACACTACCAAATGTCATGGATAACCCAACAGTTAAAGTTGATGGTGAATCATGGTATGAGTCAGTGGAATACACAAGGTCATTAGATAAAGCATATCGGTTTTTTAACGATGGTCACGTTCAAGGCATCAGGTTCCACCCTTGGGATAGTTAACCAGATGTTGTATGAGTAACAAATACAGTACTGCCATCCATGTACAAAGATCGCATTTACAGCCATGTCACTCTGATAATTAGGGAATCAAGTGCTCGTGTGATTACTGCTTATTTTACTTGCCCAGCAGGACTGTCAGGGTGCTGTAATCATGTTACACATTGTACTGCCTAGAAGATTATGTACATATGGGACTAAGGGAAGAACTAAAGGGCTGTACTGAGAAGCTACAGAGATGGAACCAGCCCAAAAAGCAGCACATGGAACCACGCCCAACTGAAGATGATGTGAGTCTTTTTTAAGGCAGAGTATGGAAAGGAAAAGCACAGAAAAAGACAACATGTCAACAAGTGGGATTGTCGGCCAGACAGTCAACGATTTGTTGATCCAAATAGGGCTAGAAAATTAAAAGAGAGCTTTGTTATAATTGAGAAGAAGAGGATGGATGAAGCAGAGTATGATATGCGCATTGCAACCACTGAAAAAAAAACAAGAAAAGTAGCACACGAAAAGAAATGCATGCTTTCCAGTTATGGAGCATCTTGTTTTTTACAAATTTTTAGATGAAGAACCTGCTCCTAGTGAAAACAGGCAAGAAGAATTACGTAAATTGAGAATGGAAAGAGCTAAAAAGAAACAGCATTTTACAAGCAACAGTTGTCTTACAAACAGACATGTGTTCAACATGATCACGGCTATAGTTGTGTTAGCAGTGATGTACCACCCACAAAGCAGCAGCAGCAAATGAGTATAAAATTCATACATTAGTAGATGATCTATACAGTAACCATGTCAAGATTGATCCTTCAACCATAAAGGAGCTTGAGGCATTGACAAGAGAACAAAGCAAATCAGAGAAATGGCTATGTGAGCGACAATTGCATATTACAGCTTCGGTTATGAAAGAAGTTTGCCATCACCGTGCAAGTACAAAGTGTGAAGCGTTTATCAGGAAAAGGTTATCTACTACTCCTATCAATGTACCTGCAATTAATTACGGAAAGAGCAATGAACATGCTGCAATTACTAGGTATGCAAATCACCAGAGAAGCAATGGCAAGATAATCCAAATAGAATCCTGTGGTATTTTTGTGCATCACAAAAACTGTTGGCTGGCTGGAAGTCCTGATGCTATTGTTTATAACAGCACTGAAGTGAATCACCAGAAAGGCTGTTTAGAGGTTAAGTGTCCTTATGTTTGTGAGAAGCGCTCAATCAAGGATGCCTGCAAAGAAGTGAGTGCATTTTGTTTGATGGAGAAAGAAGACATCTTGCAGCTCTCAAAGTCACATGCTTATTTGTACCAAGTACAGACCCAGATGTATGTGACAGGCTTTCATTGGTGTAATTTCTTCATCTGGTCGTCTACAGGTGAATCCTTTCTCCAACGGATCAATTATGATGCTGTGTTAATGGGAAAAGCAGTAGTAAACTATGTACATAACCTTGTGGGTCTGTAATATAGTACTTAAATACCGTACAGTATTCAGGGGCAGATCTAGGATTTCAGAAGGGGGGGGGGGGGGGGGGGGGGGGAGGTGCTAACATGGACATTTTTATATGTGGCAAAAAAGTTAATACAACTAGTGTGCAAAGCACATTCAGCATGTGGAACATGCTCAATCAGACGAAAATTTTGCAAATGTGGCCTATTGGAATTGAATTTGGTAGTAATTTGAGTGAAAAATGATGTCACTTTGTTTACATGATACCATTATTCCCCATACAGCTTGTCAATATAACTAAAGGGCGCAGCCATCTAGCTAAAATTCAATCTTAGACTAACATCTTAAAGAACTAGTAGTGGATACATATGGGTATCAGCTGCACATGATTAAATTTAGTGTTTTGAAGTATAGCATAATTTACAGTCTCATGGCTCAAACTACACTAGCTGTCCAAACAGTAGAGAGGGTAAGTGTGAGTGGAGAGGTCAAGTAGACTGACTTACCAGTGTGTGGAGTGCATGTGCACTCAGCTGTATAGAATTCTCCAGCTAGGAGAGCTCTAGATCTGGTGGCATAATTATATACTCCTAGGCCCCCCAAAACTTTTTGGAAAATGGCTATCACAAGATTGAATTTTTAACCAAATGTGGGTGCAAGATGAATGAGTTCAGTTGGAAGTAATTTAATTAAACAGCAGAACTATACGTTGTTATTGAATTTTAAGAAAATGTATAATAATGGCTTGTCAAAGAGAATGAAGAGTGCATAGGTAAGGCCAAGGAGAATATTTAAAACACAGGATTGGATCTACTTCATACATAGCCACTGTTCTGTGGTGCAGGTTGTTATTTCAATCTAATTTTTAAAATGATGGATCCATCCATCAACTAGTCTACAAATACAACCAGTTTTTGCCACAACTAACTCCTTTTTACCACACAATGATCATGACAATGTAAATGAGTATCATTTAAGCTTAGCAGCTCTGAGATGTTGCAGCCTTGTGAACTTCTAAGAAATTCACTATTATATAAGACTATTGTTTTATTTGCAAGAAAAGCATTTCAACCCAAGAATCAAATTTGTAGCAGAGCCTAAGAAACTTAAAATATTTGACAGTAAAGGGTATTTTCAATTAATGATGTTTTATACAATTTATAGTACATTAAAGGTATCAATCTTTTACCTAAAGTGATTGGTATCTGGCAGGATATTTGGTATAATGGTGAGGGTAGTAGTGCACAGGTCTAGAAGAATATGTTTAGTTTCAGTTTACACTCTGGTAACTTCTTGGAAATTATAGTTTTAATGATGGATGTTTTATTAGAGTAGTTGACTGTTCTATTAGAGTATTTCGGATTTAGCAGCTTCTAAGGTAAGACTTACTCCAAAAGTATAATTTTAAACCCTTCTTAGTAATTCTTGGATAAGATTAGCTATTCCCCTTGCTGTTTCCTTTTTATTACCCATACATGTGTATAAAATGCAACTGAATCTGTACTACAGCTTCTAGAAGCTTCCTAGCTTGCTCATACTAAAATTATGGAGGAGGGGCGCTTCAGTCCCCCAAGCACCCCCCCTTGAATACAGCTTTGATGTTCTTGATAGTAGTGAGACCAATCCTTTATAATAATTGTAGCACAACATAAATGGTTGCTACATTAGTTAGCTACTGTATGTGTACTGCACATGCAGATCAATTTTCTTCTGTGTTAATAAAAGTTTTGTGTTTAAATTGCGCAGCTCAGAAAAGAAGACAAACATATAATAATCTACCATCAGGATCATTGAAACCATAAGTGATATCCTTTCACTAAGAACCTGTGAGAGAAAGGCTGAGTTAAAATCTTACTATAAAAATTGTATTTGTAGAAACTCCCGCATTCAGTGTGAACTGGATTTCCTATTCCAAATTACTATAATGTAGTGTTGTTAACTTCAGAGAGATATGATATTGGAGAAACCGCAGTAAAGCTTAAGAGATTGTACATGTACATACATATAAGACAAAAATGATTAATGGAAACTAGGCACCAGCCTATTATGCTTTTAATTTCCCTATTATGCTATGCTGCAGTGCTCAAAGTTTATGCCTATAATAGTTTATGCTCATAATTATGCTCAAATTGTTCTGCAGTTCCCATGTTTTGTTACGTTCTAATGGATAATGATAAACTTTAGCTTATGAACAACCGGTTAAATATAAAAGTTAACGCCCATTATACATTAAGAATTTGACTGCATTGTAAACTATAATAATAGTTGTGTCAAATAACTATACTCCACTGTGGCATCAACTGTTCTGTCCATCTTTTTCAGTGGCATGCATTTTTGCTTACAGTATGACATGATTATTCTGCCTATTATGCTAGTATTATGCTTGATGCTTTCAGGCACCTATTATGCTCAAACTTATGCCAGCACAATAGGCTGGTGCCTAATGGAAACCGCATCCTATTCATTATTGTGTCTTGCTGTTACAATTGTGATTTTCCAGAGTAGTTTTAGTAACCTACACTGTAAAAATAAAATGTGCTTTGCACACAAGTGTGCCCTGTGACACCAATATAGCACACTTTAGTATCACAGAGCACACTTTTTTGTGTGCAAAGCACACTTCATTTTTTACAGTGATAAGTAACAATGAAGTTGGTAAGATTGGGTTTTCATGGTAACATTGTATTTGGTAGTGATGTGTTTTTGAATTAAATACTATGGTATTTCACAGTAATAAAGTTATGGTATTTCATGGAATTGTGGTAGGGTTTATCATCCATCAAAATAATCTCTTCATCTTTGCATATGTCACAGTATTGTGTTCTTTTAAAAGCATCTAATAACACAATAATTACAATGATAAATACATAAACAGTACGTAAATAATAATTGGCCATGGTGATGAGATGTGTGAAAAGGACAGTACACACATCAAATTTTGTGAGTGTAACTACAGATTGGATAAAGCACAGCAAGAAAGATCTTAGTTTCCAAATTGTGTACTCTTTAATAAATTAACTCTTTGACTAGACAATTTCCTGAAATATGTAAAGAGTTCATTTTCCAAACAGTGTACAAAGCAGTGTACAAATTTTCAAACAATTTCCAATTTGTACACCTCCATTACCTTAGTGTGCAAACTTTAAAAATCTTTGCACACTATACTCTTTCTTGTTGTGAAGTGATTTCCTTGAAAGTAGGACAGATGTGAGCATCAACGAACCTTAATCGATATACAGACTTAAAAGTTGTATGTTTCTTTAAAACAAAGTTATGATATTTCAAGCTTGTAAAATTAGATGTGTAGGACTAGCTCCTTTTCAAAAATCCAGTCACAATTTACAGTAGAATGAATATGAATGCATGTATTATGAGTACACAATAATTAAGCATTATATTTATGTATTTTTGCATGAAATTCTGGAATGATGTTGAGGATGTTCACAAGATTATTAAGATTATTTGGTGTCCGTGACGATTCTTACACTACAAAATGATCAACTTTCAGGTGCTTTCCAAGTCATTGGAAGGCATTGGAAGGGCCATATTTCCAAAGAATGTTTTGGAAAGGTGTGGAAGTATGGCCCTTCCAATACTTTTCCAAGTACTTGGAAAGCACCTGAAAGTTAGTTATTTTTTGTAGTGTTAGATGAAAGGAGGAGTGAATATATGTCTAAAAGTGTCCTCAGACTAAGATTGTACTCTAAGACTAGTTAAATTCTTAACTTAATAAAACATTCAAGTACTCTAATAGAGCAGTCTAACATTTCCATAGTTTTAAATTAGAAGAAGCACCTGATACTGTCAGGTAGCTCTTAGATATTGCTCAACCTGTAACTTGTTCATCTTTCCACTATATGAATCCTTCTTCAAGCATCACACTCCTTTTAATGTAAATACACAAAAGTACTAGTCCAAACGGTAACAACCTTTGGCTTAAAGTTAGCATTACAGTTATATATGTAACTGTTGAATTGTTTGCTAAAAATTCTTGAAAAATGTACTTAATACAACTCTTAGAATAATACTTAGCTAATGGATCACCCTTTTGAGTGTTTATCATCATGGCAGTTAAAGTTTATAGAGGAGGTCATCGATTTACCTTACACTTTCTACATGTACTTCCTGGTTAAGATATTATATAGCTTCTACCTGGCCACTACCTACAGTACATACCTAGTCAGTACATTATGAAGAGATGCTTTTAGTATCCCAAGAATACACCCTTCTAAATCCTCCCCTGTATGGTATTACTGTGGTAGGCAGTTATAAATTTATTTTCTACAGTATAAAGAAACATTTCTTGGCTACAGTGAAAGTGGCTTATAGCTTAATACGTATTCAGTAGGTCACATATGTGACCGAATTTTGGAAAATAACCCACATGGGTGCATTTGACACCTAAAATATTTAATGCTCAAATCGCCAGCTTTATAGTGCAAATCTACCTGATCGTGGTTTTAAGCCATTCTCAATACCTTAAATTATAAGAAAATTCTTGAATATTTTCAAAACTGTGTTCTACTCATATTAGCAACCCACTAAACATGAAAATTCTAATTATTTCATGCGTACCCATATGAGTGATTTTCCAAAATTCAGTCACATATAGATACTATAATATTGGTCGTGGCTATGTGCACAAGTAAAGTACAGCTCCAGTTACTATCATCAGATCATTGTGTAATGCATGAATGACAACAATGTGTGTGTTGTATGATTTCAGAGAAATATTCACAGCCAAACTACAAAATAATAGGCAAAAACATTTTAATAGGATGTGCTTTGCTGTTACCACTGTGTTTAGCAGATGTCAGCTATGATATATATAGGGGTAGTATCACCAGTGTCTAATGTAATACATGTACGTAGTTGTAAGGTATAAATTTAATCTTGGTTTTTTCAAGCTAATCTTATTCAATAAATTTGTGGTTTGATATTAATACTCCGGCAATTCATGGTACTGTATATATAGCCAAATATTTGGTAAAGGGAGTAGGCAGCTATATCATATGACTTCCATGAATCAAAGCTGGTTCATAAGAAGGAATCTGTAATGCCACCAGAAGGTAATGGTTTCTCAAGTACCACAAACATATCTGAGTTATATACTTGTTTATCAGCATTCTATGAAGTCATAGAAAATAGCAGCAGCATTTCACAGTATTTGTCAGCTGAGGTGAATTTAACTAACTTGGTGTTTTGTGGTAAAGTTATTTGGTAGAGTTGTGGTTTTATACCAAAGTTGTAGTATTTCATGGTACACAGTTTCATGGTACACAATAATTTAAATTAATCACTACCTTTCAAAACATAGTGACAGCAACAAATAACTAATAAATGTTATCCTTACTGGGATAGCAAGTTGTGTTTAATTATTGTTCATTTTATTTAAAGAAATCAGATGACTTGGGTTCATGCACCGTGTGCTTTTCATGTTGTTGAAATTACTGTATATCATATCTTTTTTCTTTTCACTGTAAAGTTTATTGATATATTGTTATACGTATGAGCAACCACAATGTTACCATTTGTGAGCAGATATGTAGAGAATATTCTTCACTACCATGGTTACCACATAATACATATCTATAGCTGTTAAGTATTTATAATGGCACTCAAAATTTGACAGTTATAATTATAGTAATGCATAAACTATAAATTATATAAATAAATATCTTAGATCATGTCAGCTATAGCTACAGTATGTTATACTTAATATGGCTATATGTACACTATGCATATCATGTTTGATCAGCATTACTATTAGGTGGTTTTATATCATAGTATGATGGATGTGTCTTTGATGGAGTAACAAAAGAATCATGCATCATATCCTTGCTTGGACCAAGATCCACAATAGCTGTAAGATTTCTACTTCTAATAAGACCTTTTCCATTTTCCATTTGTGTTACAGTCAACTTGTTGGTGGAATATGTTTCTTGCTGAATAGCCATAACAGCATGACTTACATTTTCATCTTGACTTTTACATTGTTTTAGTGAAGATGAGGATTCTCTGGAGTATTTGATATGGTTTAGCTTGTCATAATTGGCTGGTGGTTCCATTAATCCACTCTCAGAGCTTGTACTGGCACTTGATCTCTTTCTGTGATCAAAAGTATAGCTTTTATTCTTGTGAGATGGACTATATCTGTAAATGCAAATAATGAATAATGAATTATTCCATTGTAATATTTTCTCATAGTATAGTGTACTGCGTTGTTCATATAATACAATAGTGTAGCTATATACTGTAGTTATGTCTTACTTGTAGTAACATATAAATCCGCAAACAATCAATATGATCGTTATAATGATTATTATACCAATTATAACTAGCATAATTCCAGTTGGAATAAGTTTCAAGGCACTTTCACTACTTCCTTTTACAACTCCAGAACAAGTTTGGTTGCACAAAGTAAAGGTGGCTACACCTAACTCAATTTCATCATCACTGTTTCTTTCCACCATCAACCATAATTTGAGGAGATCATCTGCCATTGGACCAACAAACCGAACACTATAAACAGTATTAGATCCTCTAGTGTCATTACAGTTAACTAAAACCTCAAAATCAGTACAGTTGCATGTTTCATATAAGAATCTTTGTAATATCACCATCAGATATTCCTCTAGCTGCAGTGAGATAAGGTACAGGCTGTATTGTGATTCAGTGTACATTCAGTGATAGGTTTTGTGCAGTAGATCATATATGTGTACACATATACATGTATAGTAAAGCAGTATATACATGCATACCTCATTCTCATGGCAGGATGATCTTGCATTCTCACTTTGTAAATAAACCACTTGACTTAGTGTATTTGTTGAATTGTTATCCATTTCTATGTATAGGCAAATTATGTGTATGGCAACAGTTATAATAATATACATGACTGTATAGCCATAATATACACACAGTTCACCCATGCATGTGTCCAATATACTGTACATATCACACATAACGTTATGTAGCCATGGTAAACACACCATTGGTCGAATGACTATAGCCATTTGAACATCACTGAAAGTTTTGAACTAAGTGTGGCAGGGTGGAAAACTGTCATCATTATCTTAGAGTATTAGGATACTATGCAAGTATGTGTACATGTGTAGGTAGCAGGCTATGTACCATACACCTGTAGTTATGCATGTGTATAATATACACAGAATATTTTTACTCATGAATTTTCAAATTAAGGAATAATAAGTTTGTGGTACAGTGCATTAGTCTAAGAAGTAAAATATTAGGATGCCACATGATCATGAGTTAATTCAGGGAATCGGTGAATATGTACATCAAACATAACAATGCCCTAATAAGGAATTGTTTTATATTATGTTAATTCAGCTACTCCAAGAAACAATACTGCATTTTGATACTTACTAAATATAGTAACAAAACCAACTTATGTATGTATAACCAGCTTGACAAATTGTATAGTAATTCCCTGTTCTGAATCACCAATTGCCGTACATTTGTATGTTTCAGAATTTTGCACGTTGGTTAACAATAATGATCCATTGCTGAATATGTTGTTTGATGTGTCATGAGAAATGATCAACTGTGTGGATATTTGTTCCCAAGTGTAATTTGTTGGAGATGCAATATTTGTCACACACGGTAGAATAACATCATCTCCAAGTGATATTGTGATAGTAATAGCGCTGGATTGTGGGGCAGCTACAAGAGAATATGTAAAATGTGTGTAGTATATTAGAAACGGTAACCCCCATCTAATTATGTGAAATCTGTAGATGCATAGCCATGTGTATGTGTACACGTAATTTTCTCTGAAATATCATGAATACAGAGGGGAGAGGTGCCAGTGTACACAATTCTAAGATTCAGAATGCTACGTAGCATTTGTCTCACAAAATGTCCCTGATGTAATGTCATGATTTCATGGAATTTACACTGTATAAATTTGTGGCATATGTGGTTAGGGTATTATGACACACCCATGTTCCAAGAACAATAGACATTTGATCATAATTTTTTTTGCCATTACAGCATCCCTCACATACATAATTAATTTGTCTTTTCTGTAGTTCTCATGTAAGTGATTGTGTAGTACAAAATTGAAGAGGAAAATTTTATTGCTGTGTACATATACGTACCGTAAATTAAAATAGTGGAATAATGAAAACATTCCACTTTAATTCTTGGCCAGAAATTGTACTAACCTGATGCTTTATGTTAAGATACAGTATATCAAGAGTTCATATATATATTATGAACTCTTGAGTATATGTATTGTATATCTGCTAGCATAGATAATAATAATATATTCCTATGCTGCCAGGCACCATGTATAAGCCAAGTCAGGTCTCTTATAATAGTAACATATTAAATGTTGCATAAACTACACTTTCTCAGCTAAATTAAACTACCGTAAAATAACTTATACAGCATGAATTAAAAATAGATGTATATAGGTGGGAGAGATTTTGTGGTTTTCAAGCTAGGTTTGCTCACCCATGCATGTATTCCTTGAAATCAATATTTCTAATAAATAATATTTAATTTAATGTAAGATAGTCATGTGAAGCAAGAGACTACTAATTTGATGTAAAGCCACAAAGTTTCACTTCAATTAGTTTGAGGCTGATTGCATTCATGCAAAGACTGATAATACATAATTATGCTGATGATCCATCTTTTATATTACATGGAATCAAACTAGCTGTAAGATCAAGTGTAATAATTTTGGCCTTTTACGTACGTACATATATACAAGATAATACACAGTTCATTGGTTTAGCCGTCCTACAGGATAGTGAATAAATAACCTCAAGAGCTAACAGTACTATGGCTAAGGTGTTAACTACAGTATGCATTACATTATGTATTAAGGTACTGTATAGAATCTAAGTTTACCTCTGCAGTGCTAAAAAGTCTACCTACTATGCACAATATTTTCCTTGATTTTCATGTGTTTTTTTTTAATGTAGTTGAATGAAAAGTATAACCTTTTACCTGTTTAAAAGGAAAAATAATGAATTGGCAGTCTAACATCAATTTGGCATAATACAAGAGTCGCTGAACATACTACCTGACTGCATTATTAGATTTATTGACTGTTCTATTACAGTACATTGATATTTAGGCATAATTTATGACTATGACACAATAATTCTACTTACTATGCAAACTTATGGTAGATGCTTCAAGTGAGTGCCAAAATATTTCCATTAAACTAATTGCTGTGGTAAATACTTTTAATGCAACATGGTGTTCAGTTGCATAATTGTACCTATGGTATATTATGATCAGGAAAAGTATATCTTACCTTTTACAAATAATTCAACAGCAGCACTCCGATATGATAGCACAGTTGTAGCTGTACAAACATATACACCAGCACTCTCCAGTGTCACATTAACTAGTGTCAGTGTCATAATAGTATCATTTACTGACACTATGCCACCATCACTTAAATCTTGACCATTTCTTCTCCATGTTAATAATGCTGGTGGCATCCCTTTATCAGAAATGTTACAACTCAGTGTAACATTAGATCCAGCTGTTGATATGTATGTTGAAATGGTTGCTGATAACACAGGTGGAGCTGTGAATTAATAAAAGTACATACCAGGGTAACATGAAACATTAGTACTTCAGAGCATCAATAAAATTGCCAACTATTGTATGTACACAGCACTATTAATCATTTTTTACTAAAAGTCTAGACTTTTGCCAGTTGCCATCATGAATTGTGGAGTGTAGTGTGTACATACGTATATTATATGTATTCATAAATTTCACGGTGTACTATATCATGAGAAGGATCTGTGCATTATTATTGAGCACGTTATTACACATTTCACAATCATTAACAGTGTTGATATAACACAACTACTGTACTATACAGCACGCATCCTAGACTTTACATATCATATAATTTCAAGTCAGACTGTGGTAGTGCTGCCCTGTTATACAGTGTGGCATATTGAAATGAACCATGCATATGTACATATAATATCTAATAAAGGGTATGTTATTGGAACCTCCAAGCATCAATAAACTACCAAATTATTGTATATACATAAGCAAATCACTTTTTACTAAAATTTTAGACTACTATCAGTTGCCATCATGAATTGCTGGGTGTCTTGCACAGTGGAATAGCTCATATTGTTGTAGTCATTCCCTTCAGCTAACTCAGTTTGGCAATACCCTTACCTGAGTGTCCTATATGTACTGTATGTTGCTGAAGCTACATAAGTACGTATAATGTGTTTGCCAACAAACAATGTACTTGATATTTGAACAGTCGTATGTGCTGAACTACTGTCTCCACAAGGACCATCTGGTACACAGCAATAATACACTCCTTCATCAGCATTAGTCATGGTAGAGGAAAATCTGAGTGTATGTTTATCAGCATACACTGTCTGTGAATTTTCAATCTGAATAATAGTCCCATTCCGATAGTCTCTGTACCACACTGCATTTGTTATGTATGAATAGAAAGTGGTGTCATCATCACTTCTGTTTTGACATCTCACAGTAGCTTGATTCCCCTCTAGCACATAACGTTGATGTGGTAGAGATGCAATCCTTGAAGCAGTACAACCTAAATGTACATGCAAATGAATAAAGTGTTGTAATTTACAGTACATTATGAGCAGAAATGTAAACACGTGAGTTAACATTAATTGCTATTGTGGAGTTAGTCAGTTAGCTAAGGGCCATAGCAATCACAGCAACGACCTCACAATAATACAGGTAGCTACCTGCCATAATTATTGTTAATTGAGTGAATAATAGCAATCTTCCAATGTTTTCTGACATGATAAGAGATAAATTTATAAATACAGTGTTAACTACTGTGCTGTCAAATGCATAAGCGGTCGACTAACTAAAACACAATCAAAATATATAGACTGCCTAGATAAAATATTATAGCCACGTAAGATTTGAGGAATTAATTTATACAGTAGCACAACTGATGCATGTATGCATGTATGGCCAGGAGTTTAATTATTTTGAAATAGTAATTTATATACGTGCACAATTACTACTGTAAACAGTTGGTACACAGCATGCTGCAGATTGCTAAAGTGAGTGTTGAGTAAAGAAATGTTGCAATTGTTGTACAGAACTGTCAGGACATGAACTGCCAGATACGTACGCCGCCGTAGGATCAGGCCTAGTAATAATGAACCTCATGGCTAGCCGTAACTACTGTAGGTAGCTAGCTATCAGCGATTTAAAACAAAATGAGGCCTTCATCTTGCAGAGTGCAAAAATGTATCCATTACAAACTAAACTGTGAATAAAGTTTGTGACGAAACGTCAATTGACCACAGTCGCGCATCAGGCGTGCTGTACGTGTGTCGGATGTCGTGAAACTGGCAGAATAAGTCAGGCAAAGTCTCCATACACTCAACAGCAATTTTATTCTACAAAAGCTCACCAGAAACGAAGAATCATAGTATTCAGCGAACTGAGATGCCACGCCTATCTATAAAAACTGAGCGGTCGACTGCATAATTTTGTGCGATAAGCGTGAATATTAAAGTTTGGAAGCATAATAGAATTCAAAATTATTCATTGAAACACTGACAGCAAAAGCCTTGCCGAAACTACCATATGAATGAAAGTCAGAGTGGAACGAAGGAGGGAAGCTAAGGAATTCCTTCCGATGAACAGCGATTAGCTAGCCGGATAGTTGGAAATTTTATAAACCCCTGTGGCAGATTAGCTACAAAGTTCAAGAGAAACTTTCTTACTCTTTATTTTCTTTAATTGTAGAGCTTGGGAATGAATATGTTCGTTACTGCTGTAGTAACAATGGTAGTCTTCAAGTCCATTACGAAGAATCGAGAACAACGTAGTTAATAGTTAACACTGGAGCCAGTGGAGGTCATAAAATATTGATAGTGTTGGTTGAGATCACAGGCATTCCACCACCCAATACTAAGTGCTCGTCTTTGCCATTCAAGAAACGGAGAATCACTCATACAAGTGACTATGAAATTCACAGTGAGTCTAGCTACGTACATTTACTATAAAAGTAAAAGTGTTCAACTCTGGGAAGATAATATACTAGTTTTTGCTGGCAAGCATCAAGAAGATACAATTAGTCTCTGTAATACAATAATCGCTATGTCTGCACCTCATTAATTTTTAATTTTGTGCATGAAATTAGTCTAAGAATTGCACAGTCTGTGTATATTTTCAGTAGTAAATGTACGGTATTTGAAATTAAACTGCATGTGTTATAGCTAACTGAGCATGAAATTGTTAAGCTGTGACAATTTACAGTATAATACATCTGTAAGTCGGACTTGACTTGGAAGATATCCAATGGATGATGCTTGTCCTGAAGAATCTCGCAACCAATAATCGTCGACGTCAAACATGTCAAGGCATGTTTTGCATACTGTTGTCTTGTACTCTCTTAAAAGACTGTTGTTAGTAGCTAAGTCTCACAATAAAAGATGTTAAATTAAGACTGTGGTCCATCCAATGAATTCTTCATATAAGTGACTGTATGTAATTGTTCTAAACATTTGTCTTGGGTTTGATGATACCATAATGTGTCTTAAATTCTGTTTCAACGCTATCACACCATCTTAGTTTCACATCATGGGTAGATCATGTCTGAGACAGCCATCTAAATAGAATTGCTTATGGTGTGCAATCATCAAACATAGCTACATGCAACATGACTGATTGTGGAGAAGTACAGTACAATGTAAATGCATAATTTATTATATGGAACCATTATTGTTACATAGTATTTTCAGCCTGTTCAAGAATGGTTAGTCCTTAAAACACTTTATGTACAATACCTACCTAGAGGAAACATACACACAAAATCTTCGTAACTATACAATGATCATGACTGTGCAACTACTCAGCATATGGAGTGTGTATATACAGTAGATATTGAAATATTATGTCAGATGACTTGTGTGGATAATACTTGTTGAGCCTATAATGGTTTGTTTAACGGGGTAGGTTGTAGCTATAATTATACTTGCTTTCCACAATTACCTTGACTGTGTTGTGCTACTCATGCCACAAAAGGTGCCAATTAAAGTAGGTATTTTGTATGATTAATACATGTTTACTGTATATACCTGTTGTTAGCTATGGATTTTCACTCTTCAGTGGTGGATATTTAGGTAGGGTTCTGTGGTTTTGACAAAATTTAGCCTAGTGACAGTTTAGTTTTATTATCATAGTAAAAACTATAATACAATTGTACATATTTCAACAGCATGCATGCAATTTCATTTAACAAAAACATCTATTAACCCTCAGCAACACCTTACATTTCACTTCCTTCTGCATTAAAATGATCTAGATACTCTAATAGAGCAGTCCATAAGTAAATAACAATCAAAGCTCCTCACAACTTTTGTTTTGCAGTTAGTTCATAGTTTCGATCACTGTTACAGTATTGATTGTTAACTTAAGGTAGCCTAAATGTTTCAGAGCTTCTAAAATCTTCTGGAGGCACATCCGCAAATGCCTTATACTGTATAATATAATTCAAATGGTATTAAATTTTCAGAAATTCCCCATTTAAAAATTCTAGATCCACCACTGCACTTTTACCCATTTTGACTCACCATTGGGCAATTTCACCACGAGGCACACACATATACACACACATTTTACACATAAAATTTTTAATTCTGCATAAACAATGGATTAGGCAGTGGTTTCCCAGTTATTCATTTGCAATTGGTTTCCATGCCCTCAGAACCAGTCAATACGGTATACAGGTATTCATAATATACATAGAATATTGTATATCCTTTTTAAAATCTTTAACTACATTGACTACAGCATTGACTAATTGATCATTTCTACACTTCCATAGTTGTATATACATTACCATTTTAGGATCAGCATCTTAGCTACATGCTGAGCAACTATAAATTAGAGTCATGTCTTCTACACACTTCTTAGCTACTAAAACAAGGGTTCTACTTTTAAGAGATACATTTTAACAACTGATCAGTACAACATTAACCTATACTTTTGGAAAGTCTAAGGCATGTGTAAATAATATTCTATCTAAATGTTCAAGTAGCCATCCAAATTTTAGTAACCAAAAAGGACCTATTCATGCATGAACCACACCCTATAAAGTTAGTATTTCCAATGTGTTTTACCTGAGTGTGTTTATATGTGTAATACATGAATGAAAGTAACAAAGTCTGCATCCAACTTACATCAACCCACATCTTTAATTATGGTTTAATTAGGTGTATGATACAAATTAAAAGTTAACTGAATCAGGATGGTAGTTTTTGTAATCTCCAAGGATTGGTGGATTGAGATTTAAGTGGTATAGAGTAGTGGTTTTTCAAGTACAGTAACATACTATTTCCAAGAATTGTGTAATGCTTGCATTGGAGTAGTGGACTTTTCTAGGAAATGTTGATGGTTGATGTCAATACCATGTAAAGTTTTAGCCTGATTCCAAGAAGTGTAGCTACATGACTAGGAAAACCACAAGGGTATTTTATACATACATAAGCAAAAAATTATTATTGGCTAATGTTTCATCATTGTGTAATAAAATGTGACTTGGTCTGTGAAAAGGGGTTATAGCCTTTTCAATTGCATGTACTTGGCAACCTGTAACGAGACTTGTACATGTGGTATCACCTTGAGGCCTAGTCCCGTTATACCTCTAACATAGTACTATGGCTTGGTATAATATGAAGGTGATAGGTTGAAAACATGAGGAGTTACGATTAGTCAAACTTGACAATTTGAAAAGGCTATAAGACCTCTTTTCGCAGGCCGGGCCACAATTATTGATGTGTTTTTGTCACGTTGTTGTACTGACTGCAATAAGGGATTGGAACAATGACATACTGTACTGTATGTATCTCTGCAAAATTACTAATTACTGTGTAACTGTATGTTGAATGATGAAATGATTTGTCCTGTTAGATATCAGGTTAGCTCCATTTATGTGTATTCAAGCAGTTAAAAATATATTTTGCATTGATTTGCGAAGGCACAAAACGTTCAGATTGAGATACTCTAAAAGAGCAGTCAGTCACTCTAATAAAGCAGTCACAGTATTTAGAGAAGCAGTGTAGTAAGCTATGTAGCTATATATAAGAATTTTTATGTGCTTTATCAGTGATTATATGGTTGGTGGAGGGTAGTTATTCTCAGCTGACAGTCACCTTTTTTTGGTCTTCACCAAAAGTCTAGCTACAGTATACTTCAGACCACCAAATATTCTGGAGCCACCTATGGATATGAACAAAACTATTGCCCAGGCATGCTGGGGTGACAAACCTACAGTACATTCCATTTATAACTTCACACATGCGTAACATTTCTTGCATGGCGCCACGCAACTTTTCCTGTGCAAAAGCAAAAATTATGCATGGGAATGGTCATTGCCACGCTGTAGCACAAGGCATCACCATGCACTACAAACTTCAAACAGAAATTCTTATTTAGTTGTCTTCTAAACCCAAAAGGGTATATAAAGACTAGTAATCTGAATATATAAGTATGGTACGTGTAATAGAAATACACTTTGACTTCTAACATGCTAAACTCTACTATCGTACAGTACATTAATTTGCACACTATTCATTGCAGATTGTAACTATGTAAATACAGTGAATTAACACTTTACTAATGGATTTGCAAGCTTACACGGCAAACAAATGACAGAAGCACTACTGTACATTCATGATGTTGGCTACACAATAAGTTTGTCGCAGTTCTAAATTACATAAATAACTTCAGATCATTTTTATCATATTTCATTTTGGAAGCATACATACAGTGTATACATGAATAATGCTTGGGAAGATAAAGCGGGATAAATGTTACTACACAAGTACAATCATATGTACTGCACTGTATATACTGCATACCACAGAACCTGTAGTCATTTTTAATGAAAGGAAGGAAAGAAACAAGAATACGTACATCATAGTAAAACCATATTTCAAGGCAGCATGCACAAGATGGATTTTAACCTCTGTAATACATAGTCATATTTTTATTTCTCGCTTAGTTTAGGCAGCAACCTGTCTAGGGGGGAGAAGTGTTTATGGACTCCTGGTTTTGATTAATGACACTTATTGATTTGATTAGAATGTGCCCCCTGACCCAGTTGTAATTAAGGATTTCCCAGTAGCTATACGTATGTACTGTAGAAACTGCTATGTGGAATGGCAACATCAGATGTTTAATGCTAGCAACCGAGCTTACAAATCTTTCACCAGCAATAGTTTGAAACTGTTCTTGTGTGTTCACTACAAATTTATCAAGTGCGTCTACAGTACACGTAGCTATATAGTCTGTGCTTTGGGATACCTTCATACTTGTAAGTACATGTGGGTTCATACTGTATAGCTATACTCGGATAATGTATGTACAGTAGTTAAAAGTATTATTGTGGTTTAATGCTGGTTTTCCCAAGTGTAATTCTTCGAATCACACTTGGGATGTATCTACACTGTCTTTGTATGACAAAAGGTGTTAAATTTCTTAGAAAAGCCCCTGTCTTGTGACAAAAGATGCTAAATCTCTTAGAAAAGCCACAGTATTTATGACAAAGGGTGTTAAATTTCTTAGAAAAGCCACAGTATTTTTGACAAAGGGTGTTAAATTTCTTAGAAAATCCATACTTCCACAAACAGCAATAAATTCTGTGTTATGCTGTCATAACAATTCTTGGAATTAACGCTCAACAACACTGAAGATGGAATGATGGTTTTCATTATATGTACATTCATATATTGGGGTTCAGCTAAGCATGCAACATTGTCACACATGCACCATCTTTGCAAGTATCCACTGACAAATACACATGATCATTGTAAACATGTAGGTGAACAATGTTTTTTTTTCTGTCTATACACAGTTTCAGTGTCATGGTTGGCATTTACTGTAGATACATAGTTATATATGAAAAAATTCTGGGGAAAGTTGTGGTATGGATTGGCATTGTTAAGACTAAGCATTTTTTAGCCTTAGAGTCTCAATAATCCTACAGCTTCAAAGAAACTAGAACTGTCACTGAGTTAAGTGAATAACATAATTGTGCAAAAAAGGGGTCTTGCCTTTCAAATTGCACGTACACATCTTGACTTGTGAATAAAGTACTGGCTTGATATTTGGTCACTGTATACCCCTAACATACCATTATTGCTTGATGCAATATGAAGGCCATACATCTACCATATGCTGAAGAGTATTAATTGGTCTAACATGGAACTTTGGAAAGGCTATGAGATCTCTTTTTGCAGATGGTTGCCAACAACTTATGGGTATATACGTAATAGGCATAAGATTTGAAAGAGAAGATTATAGAGTTGCTATTGTATAGTGTATATAGCCGTGTATGTGCAATGTACAATGAGTACTCCACTTACACATGAACTGGATTTGCTGGTGAAAATCATTACCTCAGAAACTACAAAACATTGCTACAGGCAATATAAATCTTAATTATTTTCCACCAATTCAAGTACCCAAAAGTCTGAAACTGTACGATTCAATTCTATATACCTGTACATACAATGCAACGGCTTTAAGCTTCTCTTTCCATATGCCAAGCTGCTGTATCAGTTGTACTAATTTTAAAGGTTATAATATAGAAGACGCTATTCCCAACTAATAAGTATTTTGCAACTTGCACATTTAAATTCTTTTGGTTCAATTGTCACTACATAAGAAAGTACATTTACTAAGTGATCAAGTTATTCAGCTACCATAACAGTATAGACTTGCATTACTGAGTTTTATAATTTTAAAGAGATACAGTCCCATGCACTAGAAATGCAGACACCCATGGTCCAAAGGACATACAGTACATGACAGATAGTGAAAAACGTATACTGTAACATAATATCAATGTTGTGCTTTAGTTTATGATATTAAAGTGCTCAAAAAATTTGTTATGCTGTACAGTTATATTTCAAATGCTGTAACATATTCTGCAATAGAACAACATGAAATGTGTACAAATAAAGCTTTTGCATGTTAATGTGATACACAGTAAATAGTTTGTTGCATTGACCTTGATACCTATACACTTCCAAATTGCTAATCATAGTGCATTATTGGATTATTTAACATACAGCACTCTCATACACATGTATGATAGCTATCTAGCTCATATTATACAGTGAGAAAATATCTGGCTATGGAAGATGCCAAAATGTGCAGTTGTGTGGTGTAATGTAATAAATTTATCATCAAATTTGCCGCGCTGGTCATACATAATTATGTGAATCAGTTTGTTTATTTGTAACTACCTATAATAACACTGGTTGGAACTACTGCTTCTTGGAAATACCACATTCTCATTTCAGTAAAACCACAGGATAGTTCTTGGAATTATTTTAAACTATATATGCACAAATATGTGACTTGAGATGATGGAATATTATTGTGGAATAATACACCTCTAAATTATACTAAAACTACATGGTAGCTAGTCTAATACTAAAAGAACTTTTGAGTACTCTCAATTCTTGCAAACCCACCTGTTTGTTTGCATGCATACATACATGCTTACAGAAGGCTATTTACAGTACTATATACAGTACTTAGGTTATTCCCATGCGTGCCTGTGTGCTCACATACGTATGTCCTTCTACATTCCTAACTATGGGAATCAAAATCTATACTCTGCAATGAATTTGTACTGTAGTTTTGTAAAGTAGTGTATACAACAAGTCTGACCATACAGTATGACATGGTACAGCTGTACATAGATAATTATATTACATAAGTGGAATTTTCTCTTTAATTAGTATGTGTTCTAGAGAGCTACAGACTGTTGTAACTGTATTACTCTAACAATAACTCTATAAACTTTATTGTACATAATCATAACCATTCTGAAAAAAGTAGACTAATAAGTATTTCTGTTGGTTTCAATGCTTCATACTTTGGTTTTTCATTGTAGCATCTCTGTCAATGCTGGTTTCTGTTACATACAGAATATAAGAACTGGGTTTTCATGGTACTGTAACCCACCACTTCTGTATCACAAAACCATTGCATTTGATAGTTTACCATAGTGTAACCCATTCTGTAAATTACCAAGTATACAGTATACAGTAACATGGAGTGTACTATGTTGTAGTTGAACATTGTTCAATTACTGAATTTAAGTTTGCATATGAATATAAAGTAACATTTTCATTATAGAAATTACTGCATATCTATTTACAATAAATAACAGTGCTTATGCAGTTATCTATGATCAGAATTACCCAATAGGGTAACATCATAGTATGACACTTGAGTTTTGGATGGAGTGACTACAACACTGTCAATATCTACATTCCAAGTACAGAGGGTTTAGCATAGCAGTGACACCATTACTTCTCACATTTTCCCATGCCGTTGGCCATTACTTTAACAGTTGACTTTTTATTGTACTCTATTTCTTGATTAAAAGGATACAGTTCATTGGATAAATTATTTGCATAAGTTTGAGTAATCATTTTATTACTTGGTTCTGTTGGAGTGTCCCTTGAGTAGGTGTGGTTCAGTTTATCATAATTTCATGGAAACGTGTATTAGCCCTTGTTCTCACACGTGTATGAATCTTGTATTTCTTTTGTGTTCTGATCATTGAACTGTAGGTACAGTACATGTATAATATGTACTAGTAATAGCATGGGTAGCAGTGAAATTTGGGATAAATATCACGAGTGTTGTATTGGAAATGGGGATAAATTTCACGAGGCGAAGCCGAGTGAAATTTACCGGCCATTTCCAATACAACAAGAGTGGTATTTATCCCAAAATTTCACTGCTACCCATGCTATTCCCAGTTAATACCATACTTGCTGCATATGCATATACGCATGCTGTGCATTAGCGTTGTCATGTACGCAATTTGTCACTATGTACTAAACATGTGTCAACACTAATTGTTAACATAAATTCTAGCCAATGAAATTGCAATTACAACTTATTCACTGCTACCAGTGAAATACGGGATAAATTTCACTGGTACTATTGAGACTTTAGTATGGGCAGTGAAACAGGTATGGTATTAAATACATTAATACCATACCTGTTTCACTGCCCATACTAAAGTCTCAATAGTACCAGTGAAATTTATCCCGTATTTCACTGGTAGCAGTGAAAAAGTTGTTACATTAATACCATACCTGTTTCACTGCCCATACTAAAGTCTCAATAGTACCAGTGAAATTTATCCCGTATTTCACTGGTAGCAGTGAATAAGTTGTAATTGCAATTTCATTGGCTAGAATTTTTGTTAACAATGTAGCGCCAATTAGTGTTGACGCGTGTTTAGTACATAGTGACAAATTGCGTACATAGCAACGCTAAGGCCTCTATTTGGTGATTATTAGTTTCTCATCCACCGCCCGCATCCTTCTTAAGCTACCGCATGGTAAGCTATTATTTACTCTGAGCATGCTCAGAAGAACACGTGATACCAAACTGTTATAATTTTTGTTGATGAACGCTACAATGCGCTATATATCACCAGGAGAACTGTTGTTTTCCTTAGCAAATTGCTGCAGTGCCAGTTGCAACCGTGCTCTATCAACTTCATCAAAGCAGGCTTTCAGTTGACTGTCGAAACTGAAACAGTTGGCGATCACGAAAAGTGGTGAAGGAAATGTTTGTAGTAAGAAAGAAAGACAATTTGGACAAGGTCTGTACCATTGGCGGCGGAAAGGGGGGGGGGGGGGGGGGGGGGCTAGGGGGCTAAAGCCCCCCCTCAGAATGATATCACACCGAAATTATCATTCTTGGAGTGGGGCTGAAAACGGTGATAAAGATCGAGATACTCTAATAGAGCAGTCACTCTAATAAAGTAGTCAGTGTGTAGCGAGCTATGAAAGGATTTTTATGTAGTTTATCAGCTAGAAATGGTAGTTGGTGAGGTGGAAAGCTCTTGTCAGTTGGTTGCGACCTTTTTTTTTTTTTTTTTTTTTTTGGTCTCACCTTACCAAACTATAGAAATAAGTCTGGGTCAGCCCAGCCCCCCCTCATATTAACTACTTCCTCCGCCGCTGGTCTGTACATCAGTGTGTTAATATTATAAAATAATGGCATAATGGTAGTACCCTCCCGCCCGCATCATGATAATTAGAAAGGCTGGATGAGAAACTAATAATCACCGAATAGGGGCCTAATGCACAGCATGCGTATATGCAGCGAGTATGGTATTAATTGTGAATAGCATGGGTATAGCAGTGAAATTTGGGATAAATACCACTCTTGTTGTATGGAAATGGGAATACATTTCACGAGGCGAAGCCGAGTGAAATTTACCATTTCCAATACAACAAGAGTGGTATTTATCCCAAATTTCACTGCTACCCATGCTATTACTAGCTAGTACAAATCCAGTGGCGTAGCCAGGAAAAATTTTTAACCGAGGCAAAGTCTATTCATTGAAATAATTGAGAGGGTCAACTTCTGACTCAACTGATTCACACACACTTTCAAAATTGGGTGGTACAGCATTTGTGGGTTGACTCTCTGTTTGGATGGAAGAAATTGTTTCAGAAGACTCTGAGCATTTTCTACATGTCATAAGTACTGTTCCAGCTTAGTTAATACTACAGTATATGCATATCATGCATGCTTCGATTTTTAGACTAGTGTAATTACAAAAACTGAATCAGACTACTCCAGAGATATTTTGAGTGATCAGGCCATCATGGACTGCAATGGTAGTCATATAGTCATGCACACTACTTTTTCAGCATTGATCTGATGTGATGTTTTAAGTCAGAGATTATTTCTTTGATGTGATGTTCAACTGCATGTGCTAATCATATCAAGCTAGTGAGTCTATGGCCATGCTCCCTTACGAAAATTTTTGAAAATACATGCTTTGAAATGGTATGTGGAGGTTATTTTTTATTGTAACTGCTAATACATGATATGCATGATCAATTGATTAACATAAATGTAAATGATTTAGACCAAGCAGTGCAATGATATAATCTATACTGAATGTTCTATTAGAGTGTATTACGATGACTGCTCTATTAGAGTATCTCGATCTTCTTACAAACTCAAGTAGCTGAAAAGTGATTCTTCCAATGCCGGACTGTGTCACCAAGGGTTCTGGCCCTGCTTAGTACTACAGCCATAGATACTATTGTGTGTGGTACAGTAATGCTGTCTAGTAATGTTTGAGTAGAAAATTCAGGGCGCCAAAACTCAGGCCTGCTCAGCCTGTTCAGTTAAGCATTTTTTATTACCGAGGTAGCTGCCTCGGTTGCCTCAATGGTAGCTACGCTACTGAAATCCTAATACTAGTACTACTGAATCACAACTGGACCGAACTAGTAGATGAAAGCAAGACAAATTGAGATGTCTGCAGGGTGTGATATAAAGATTACATTGCACTTATGTCTGTGTTTCGTATGGCTGCTGTAGGCTTTGCTTGGCTTTGTGTGTGCATGTGTGTGTGTGTGCGTGTGGGTGGGTGTGTGTGTGCATGTGTGTGTGATTGTGTATGATTATTGAACTAACTTCAGTGTCATGACAAGATGATGTTGTATCTGTGCTCTGTAAATAAATCAGTTGACTGACAGATATGGTGCTGTCATTTATACCTGAATGAATTCATTTACATGTAGCTATGTAGTGCTAGTTACAGTGTATAACTAAAAAAACATACAGTACATAAGCTAATAATAATATTACCAAAAATGCTTACTTGTATCCCATAAATACCTTGTTATAAAAGCATTTCTTAGAATTTAGGCAGTGTGCAAACATGCATGTGCTTCTGAGAATAGCCAGTTTGCGTCTTGTGAGGAAATGTTATTATAATTACTACACAAACACAGTTTCTAGGAATTCACACCCTCTATTATTATTATTAACTAATTCTGGTTAAATTTAAACTTGCCCACTACCAGCTCAACAAGTTGTAGGGTCGTTCCCTGTTCATCCAGTGCTGTACATCTGTATATATATGTTGCAGACTGTTGCACATTGGTTAACAATAATGATCCATTATGGAGAGTTGTGTTTGTTCTATCCTGCATAATGAGTAACTGCATGGACACTTATTCCCAGCCATAGTTTTTTGATGCTGATATGTTACTTCCACATGAGAGAATAATATCTTCTCCATGTGAAGCTGTGATGACAGTGGTACCACTGTGAACTTGATACCATTGTTATACCCATTAAATACAGTATTGTTTTACTTTCTTCTAGTGGTTCCTACAGTCCCCTTGGTTTAGGTTTTAGTTGCCCCTTGTATACTGTATACAAATATAATACTGTTATGAATGTGAACAGAAGTAGCAAAAATTGTTTTGCGTCATTCTTTTTCCTTAGCAATATAATTTCTACTTGCTGCAAACTATAATCTACTTTTTTGTGAAATGCACATGTCTAGTCAGCAGTAGTGGTTTCGAGTTTGCTAACGCAGCAAACAAGTATACGTAATGTATGTGATGCAATCCGCAGACTATAAATTCTGTGATTGAATCAAGCCGTTATTGCCAAACAACTGCTACAGCAACTTCTAGCTGGTGCAATATAGATAGAAATTTATAGAAGGTACGTAGCTACAGTATTTGCATACTAGCTAGCATATGTACTGTATTATGGAATGTTACAGTATATTGATACAGTGTAGCTGTTATTCATTCATATGTACATTGTTCTGCCTAAAGCCATCTTACTATTATATTAAAATGTGCTTTGACTTACTCTCTCTAGGATGGTATAGTAGCTGTACTTTTCTTGTTGCTGTATATATGCAATAATTTGTAAATGTCATAGGTTTTTACTTTATTATAGTTTCAACAGATAAAGAAAATCAATTAAAGGTTTTAGCAGAGAAACAATAAAGGGAGCCTATTCAAGCAAGTGGTACCATATTTGCATCATCAATAAAGCATTAATTCTTAAACAGAAAAAAATGTGGATGATCGCCATTTTCTTCTTTCTGGGGTTTGTTTCAGCCACCAACTGCCAACTAGAATCCTGCGACAATAATTGCCCAATTCATTCAACTGGAGACTTTGATGATGATTGTACAGCTGGAGTGTTTAGAAACCTGTCTATGTGTATGGTGGAGAACAAATGCTTTACCACTCATGGTTATGCTAAAGCACTAACTCAGCATTATTGCAACAATGGCACTTGCTGGATTGTATGTGAAGGTAATCATGTACCCCATACACCGCATGCACACCATCTCTTAACTAAATGTTGTAGTATTACAAAAAGCTTGATTTATATATACTTTCCACTAATATAATACTTGATTAGTGTTTAATCAACCTTTGTGCATGCAGATTAATCAACCATTGTGTTTAATCATTTGCGTGCAGTTAATTGTGGTAATGCTGACAGTAATAAGGCCACATAAACTTAATTATTAGTTTCTCATCCTACTGCACTCAAAATAACAGTGTGGGTGCGTGGGTTTTTATTTTCATTTTCACTAACTAGATAGTTGAATTATCTAACTAATAAATTCATTAAATGCAGTTTTCTCAGACTGCTCTAGCAAGGTACCAACTTTAAAAAGGTGCTGGATGGCTGTACTAAACCACCAGTGATGCAAGAATACTTAATGAGGAAAAATGGCAATGCAGGCAGGGATAAGAAAATAACAATAGAGTTTTTGTGGCCTAATTATGAGTAAGATATGAAATATTTATAATAACATAATTTTTTTTGTTGTTGTATAGTTGCCATGGAAAAGTACATAGATTGCTTTAAGGAGGTTAATAAGCCACAGAGGACAAGGACCAAGCGAGGAGCTTGCTTTAACTGTATTAGCATAGATGAATTAAATTTTTTTCCAGATTTAGGCATTAATATTGGGGGTGAGTAATAAATACTGTTTGCATTATAAATAGTAATACGTACATTATGGTAAATACTGTGTAATGAGAGTTGAATTTCCCAACCATAATCAACCATAAACCAGCTTCACCTTTCCTGACACATTAGCAGCATACAGTATTGGCAGACCCATTACATTTTCCCAAGCTGAAACAACTGTAAAAATTAACAGATTTTTCTTTGTTGACAAGCTTTTTGACTGAAACAGGAAATAAATGTGTACTAGTATAGCTTCAGGTTAAGATGACCACTCTTGGTTCATGTATAAAATTACCTTTTATTTCTATGCTCCTTTATCGAATCTTAAATTTCTAATTATTCCTTTATGTGCTGGTATTATTGAATGCAAGAAAATGGTAGTCATTGGCTTGCTGAATGCAAATTTCAGTACATGACATTTTCTGCAGGTGGTGCTCATAAAGCAACAGGAATGAGTGTTACTATTGCAATGATGGTATTCTGGACCTTTGTTTACTTGCTTGCTTGATATATCTTCACCAGTTTGTTAACATATGGAAGCACAGCATAACGATTAATGTTACAGTATAAGCACTTTGTACTGAATATCAATGTATTGACAATACATATTTAAATAATATAACTGTAACCTGTTCATTTTGCAACAATTATGGATAACTTTTAACATATGTACAACCAGCCCAACAAATTGTAGGGTTTTTCCTGTCCACCCCGCACTGTATATTTGTAGGTCGCAGAACGCTGCACTTTTATTAGTAACAATGATCCATTTTGGAGAGTTACATTTATGTTATCCTGCACAGTGAGCAACTGTTGTATGCACACTTGTTCCCAAATGTAGTTTGCTGGTGGTATAACATTACAGTAGTTCTGCATGGTAGGATAACATTTTCTCCGTATGAAGCTGTGATGATAGCATTGCTCCATTCTGAGGCAGCTCAGTGTATGTAACATATAATTAGTATGTACATATGTTTATAAGATTGTTTCTTGAATTGATGGTGCTGCAGTATTATTGTATCCTCTAGGAATTATCAAACCCAAACATGCCTTCAGACAGTTCAGAGTATCTGTAATAATTTTCTCAAAAAGTAAAATGAATTGTCCAATAGCTGACTGATTGAATGACAATACCTTCAACCAAGCATAATTCAACTATGGTTAAGGCTATAATATAGGCTTGATTATTACTTTACTGTTCAATATTGCTTAGGTACAAGGCATACCTTTTTGCCAAATGCTGCAGCTACGGTTCATGCATCGTGGACTTACCTTGACCTTCCTTTGTTTCCATTTCTCTCTCCACTATAATAATTATACACTGAACCATGTAGGTGTTGATTTACACATAGCAAATAACTAGGCTTGAGCCAAGTGTGAGTTGGTTACCATTGTTGATCAAGTGTTGACTGCCATAAGTGAACAGGCGACTTCCAACTGTTAAAGTAATAAAATCCCCAAGATATGTGTAGCTAGCTTTCATAAAATACTTGGGATTATGGCAACGTTGATCACTTAATTCAGATGTCTGCTAGTACTGTACCAGTTTTCACTACATAGCTATGTATTTGGCATTCAAAGGTTATAATCCTAAGGCTGCAGCACATGTTGCTGTCAGACCTTCAGTGCTGGTCCCTGTAAAGCGCTAATAACAATAACAATAACAACAAGCAGTCATGTTAAATACAGTAGTTGTAGATACATGAAATAATAATAGTTTAATTTTCCAATTGAGTATATACAGTATCATAGCCTGAATTGATCTGTCCAAGACTATTTTGAGACAAAGCAAACTAGGGACTACACTAAATTGTGCTTTCTTGCTAGTGCAACTGAGCAAAGCTGCATAACTATATAAACATGATGCTGCATACTGTATGCAGTGCATGCAGATTCAAATGAGGCTGCCATACGCACACATATTCTTTGGTAACTGACTTTGTACACACTAAAATTAGTGTTTTACTTTTTGAAGCCATGGGCCAGGATAACTCAAAATCAAAGAAGGTAACTGTAAAATAAGAAGCTACTGTAGATCAATAGCAACAAATAAAGGGTACTCCAAATGGCAGGAAGATGCACTACAAGAAACTGATTTCAAAGGAACTGAATTCCATGAGGGAAGAAGTAAAAAGCATGCCTGTATACACTTTGATAAAGAAGACATATGTACTGGTAACCTCTCTCAGCAAAGATGATGCAATGATATTAAGCTTTTCAGGTCTACGTTAGACATGGATGACATTACCAAATGTGCTAAAGCATTTTTTAAAGACTTCCCAGGGAAAAACTTTTTAGTGGACCACACAAAGCAACTAGTGTTGGAATTGCAAAATGTGAAGTTTTTAAAAGAAAGCAGAACACATCCACTCAACCAATGTAACTACTGTTGCATAAGGTAAAAGTATAGGCAAAGAGGTACAGTACATTACAAGCTGAAGCTTGTGCATGAACGCAAGTGGCATCTTAATTTTAAGTAGTACCATTTTTGTCCAGTCTGATGATGCAAAGTTTATAGTAACATATAAATGTACAGCCCATGCTATGCGAATTCCACCATCAGAAGTACCCAATTTGCAAGCTGTCAAGAACATTGAAATACAACCACAGTATACTTAACTAATGCAGTATGAACTGGTAGTTTTCTATGCTCTATTTATGTATCATTTTTCTTTTGTTTTTATACATTGTATACATGTATACTAGCTGTTAAACAATAGAGTTATTGCTATGCATTAGCATTGCTCAATCCGAAAACTTTTCCTTATCCAACAATAATATGCTATATCATTTGACATACTTGTGTATACATATAATGTACTTGAAATAACTTAATAACTATTTAAATGATGCCTTCAGTCAATGGCAATAAACAATTATAATTTACCCAAATTGTTGCTTGCATAACTGCTACTAACAGTGAACAGCATATAAAGGGGACTAAATTATTGTAGCTGCATGCTTACAGAAACAAAAATCAATATTCTATTTATCATAACGCATTATTCCACATAATATGTGACCGGGCCTGTGAAAGTAGGGCATGTGGGCACAAAGTACACCCCATCACTCTATCAGTCATATCTCAGTACTGGAATGGTATTCTTGCATTCTGTAACTTGCATCATGCTGCCAATTAACTGCTTACTAAGAGCTGAAAGGTGCAATGCCATAGCATAATGGTACAAAAGGTTATGGGTGATTAACGTGTGAAAAAGTAGGCAAAAATTATGTGCCTACATGCCCTATTATCACAGGCCCAGTCACATATTCTATACATTGTACATTTTCAAGAAATAATTAACACAAACTGTGTACAACTATACATGTATACATGCTAAGCATATGTAATAATTGTATGTTTATTGATGCATATAATATATACATATAATTGTTATGTAATTGTGTATAAATATTGTATGTACTTCAGTGTCATGACAAGATGATGTCGCATCCATGCTCTATAAATTAATCAGTTGACTGGTAGTGCTTTTATTTCTACCTGTATGATCGCAATTACAAGCTGCAGAGCATACTTTTAAATCATGCATGTTTACTTGTAATATTAATGTACTATGCTGCGTATGTGCATATGTGACTCGGCCTGCAAAAATGTGGGAACATAAAATTTGCCAGCCATTTCAAACTTCAATAACTTATAACTTTTTATTGTTTATTTAATTTTGCAATTTTCAGCACTTGTTGTTGAACATCATGTTGGCATTATACAAGTTACAGAAAATATTCTGTCCCAGTATTTAACTTGTTATGTCATGGGTTATAGTTTGTGCCCTCATGCCCTGTTTGTGCAGGTCCGGTCTCACTATTACACAGTATAACACATTATACATGCAACAGATTCAATCAAGATGTCGTGTAATACTATGTAGCTTATCCAAAAACAATACATCTAGCACCAAGTATGCATCCCATGATTACCTTGCAATAAATGCATTTCTTGGAAATTATGTAGGTATTGGTGCAAGCATGTATGTGGTTCTGAGAAAAATTCAGCTTGCACCTTGTAAGGTATTGTTATTAAACTTATTACACAAATACAAAGTTCCTAGGAATTCCCACCCCTCTAAAATTTAAATTACGTAGCTCAACAATTTGTAGTCACTCCCCTATTCACTCATGAAGTACTACTGTGCATTTGTATGTTGCGGATCATTGTACATTGGTTAAAAATAATAATTAAGAGTTGTGCCATGATGCATGATGAGTAACTGTCTGGACACTTGTTTCCAGTCATAGCTTGCTAGTGACGTTACACTATGTAATCATTCATAACCCCAAACTTGCTCAAAAGAAAAGTTTAAATTTTAATGGTCTACACCCACATTCTAGTAAACTGAATATTTGCATAACCAAACCACTCCTTAGACATTGTAAAACTGTACCACAGTCTTTAATCATTTTTTCTATGGAAAACAAATATCCATTTCAAGGCACTATTTATACATGTCATGGATGTTATATATTATTTGGCAATTGGCAATGCAGTTATAAATGTTGTTTTACTTCCTCCTAGTGGCTCCTACAGTTCCTCTGCATATTGTATGCAAGTATAGCAGTAATGCCATTTGAATGTAAACAGAAGTAGTAATTATGGTCATTTTATGCCTTATTTTGTTTTTGTGAAATGTACATGTCTATAGTAAGCAGCCGTACATGTGGTTTTTTAGTTTGCTAATGTAGCAAACAAGTATTCCCAACCCCTAAACAATTGTGTGATGCAATCTTCAAGTAAACATTCTTTGATCAGAAACCATAGTACACAGAAATTATGTTACCAAACAACTGCAAAATCTAGCTGATGCAATATAGACAGATGTTTTATAGCAGGTACGTACGTAGCTACTGTAACATTATATGCATGCTAGCTAGCACATGTGTTATGGAATGTTATAATACAGTGTTGCTGTTATCCATTTATGTTCCTGCCTAAAGCCATCCCGGTACAGTAGATGTCACTTTTTCTTGTCGCTATATATATGGAAATATCATAAGGTTTTTGCTTTATTATAGTTTCAGCTGTCAAATAGAATCAATTAAAGGTTTTAACAGCTGCAAAAATAAGGGAGCATATTCAAGTAAATTTTACCATATTTGCATCAGCAATAAAGTGTTGATTCTTAAACAAAAGAAATGTGGATGATCGCCATTCTCTTCTTTGTGGGGTTTGTTTCATTTACCAACTGCCACCCACTGGCAGAATCCTATGACAGAAGTTACCCAATTCATTCAACTGGAGACTTCAGTTATGATTGTACAGCTGGAGTGTCTAGAAACCTGTCTATGTGTATGGTGGTTTAGCACTGATGGTTATGCTAAAGCACTAACACAGCTGCATTATTGCAACAATAGCACTTGCTGGATTATATGTGAAAGTAATCATGTATCCACACACCACATGCACACCATCCACTAACTGTATATAGTAGCATTACAAAAACTATTCTTGATTTTATACTTTCTACTAATTAAAGTGCTTAATTAGCATTTACATATAATTAATTATTCACAAGCTTTTAATTTATACATACTTTTTTAAGTTGTTTTACCAGGTATTTACGTGTATGATAAAGCTATTCATCAGTTACAGTGAATGCTCTTAACAACATATGAAATTAGCTGCCATCTCCTACCTTTCAGTTAATTGTAGTAATGCTGACATACAGAGTTTATGAGTAACAATGTTTACATGATTTTTGCTGTATAGCTGCCGTGGAAAAGTACTATACATAAATTGCTTTAAGGAGCTTAACAAACCACAGAGAACAAGGACCAAGCAAGGAGCTTGCTTTAACTGCATTAGCGTCGATGAACTTCTTCCAGATTTAGATATTGGGGGTAAGTAACAACAGTGAAACTGTTTACATTATGCTCTTCAAAATGTATGGTAAATACTGTACTGTGTCATGAGGGTTGTATGTCCCAGCCATAAAAATAATATCAAACTTCACATTTCCTGACACATTAGCAGTTATGTATACAGTACCACAGAAACTGTAGTTATTGGCCCCAAACATGCAGACCCATAACATTTTCAACAAGCTAGGAACATTGTGATGCATATGTTTAGCAGATTTTTTTTTATTGACAAACATTTTGACTGAAGCAGGAAATAAAGTTAATGTGCACTAGTAGCTATACAGTAGCTTCAGTTGTAAACCCATAATTATTTTTATTTCTTTGTTCCTTACTCAAATATTGATTCCCAGTTATTCTTTTTACATACTGGTGGTATACATTATTGAATGCAAATAGTATTATAGCTACATAATGAGCATTAAAGAAAATGGTAGTCATTAGGTTGTACATGGACTTTGTGTTGATATTCTGCAGGTGGTGCTGCTAGACAAGAATGAGTGTTACCATTGCAATGATGGTGTTCTTGTACTTCGTTTACTTTCCTGTTTGATATCTGCATCAGTTTGTTAACATATTGAAGCAAGCAATAATTATACAGTTTAACAATAAACAATACAGAATAAACACTTTGTAATATCAATGTATTGTACTTGCATCATGTGTAACCTGTTCATTGTGCAACAACAACAACAACAATAACGAGAATGGAAATAATAATGTTTTAAAACTGTATATGTGCAAATTACAGTATGCTATCCACTTAGTATATCTCCCCAAATCAATATACAGTGGAAAATTCATCAACCTATTGCATTAATCAAAATGTCAATGCTAAAACTGACTGGAGTATGTCATTCAGTGGCGTATGTCCCATTAAACATGCTAGAACAACAAATATTATACGTTGTACGTAAGTGGCCATCACTTGATTAAAGGAGAATATATTAAAGCTAACAATATTCACAGGGCCGCCCAGAGAAATTAAGGGGCACAGGGCAAAGAGTTAAAGTGGGGCCCCAGATGCAAGGAGGTTTCCATTCTGAATCACAATTTCACCCAAGGTGTAAGTTGAAGACCAAAAAAAAGGTCATTACATGTTAACAATGACAATAGCTACCCCTCACCAACCATATCTCCTTATTTATAGGTTCTCTGAAGAATACTGTGACTGCTCTATTAGAGTATCTAGATCTGACTGCTCTATTAGAGTATATCAATCTTTTAAACAGGTATTCAAGGGGCCCTTCGTGGGGCTTCTTGGGGCCCCTTTCAGGCTGGGGCCTGGGAAAAAATGCCCCAGCTCCCCCCCCCCCCCCCCGTGGGCAGTCTTAAATATTCTACAAAATATTACATGGACTGGCTGAGACTTCTATGCTAACTTTCACACCCCAATCATTCGGACACAATCAACATTTTGCAATTTCTTTCTCTAGAACTCAATCCTATTTTTACTTCAAGCTATCAAATTATGGAGTGAATAATGTCAATCAATAGTTGAACTGCATGGACACAGGGGTGGATATAGGATGGGGTGCTAAGCTAGGAGCATCTGTATAAATTATAGTGAGGGCTAAAAATGTGGCAAATAATTGATACAAATAGTAGTGCAGTGTGCAAAGCACACTCAGCATGAGGAGTATGCTTTATCTAGGGCATATTTAGGCATGTCCTCAATGGAAAATTTTGCTTCCTGAGATCAATTTTGGCAATTAATGACTGAACTTTATTGAATAAGCATGTGACAGTGAGTCACTTTTAACTCAGTATTGTCTATATAGCAGTGGCGACTGTAGCTTTCATATAAAGGTACAGAATTAATGCTGCAGTATGGTTTGAGTTCAAAGTTGAAGTGCAGGAGGTATTAGAGTTAGTCTTTGTTTTTAAAAGTTTTTAATGATGAATGCTCTATTAGAGTAGTTTTCTGTTCTATTAGAGCATTTCAATGTTTAGCAGCTTTTTAGGCAGTTTTGCCCCTTTGATCCCCTTTTGTTGATTCCTAAAAGAGATAGGTTTCTCACTCTTTTCATCTTTCCTTGTATGCTTTAGAAACAACTGCACCTTTATTTTGGCTTCTATGTGCTATCTTTCTAGCTTGCACATAGTAAATTTTGAAAGGGGTTGCTTCAGCCCCTTTGTCCCTCCCCTTACAGTAAATCCACTAATCAACTAAATTTAAATATGATTTATCTGCTCACCTCTTACCTACAGACTATGAATGTATAATTATCTGTGTTTTCATACTCATCCTGTGAGTTTTACACAGTAATAGAAAACAAATAAATGTCATTGTACCACCTAGGCATATGTTGAGTTCATAGCATGCTGGAATGATACAGTGCAGTACATGTAGTAGTATACTACTGAAAGCCAGCCTTAATTTTCCTTCATAAAAATTTGGCAGTTTTAGCTACCCAGCTACTGTTTGGACAATCACAACAATATTATACAACACAAAAGTACTCACTTCAAAACCTATATGCATGTGTACCCCCATTCTTAGTAGTTGTAAAACATATTTTTAAGCCACTATAAAGATGCATGCATTCACACCTTTGTACAACAGTACAGTAGATAATAAATGGTTTCCTGTTGTAGTGTAAATATGGTGTATGTGCTGTATGTATTCTGATGTTGTGTTAGTTGTATGAGCCATGCATTTTATATATATTTATAGCCTTTCAATAATTGGTATAATCCTACAGCTTCCAAGGGCTGCACCCCCAGACCTTCCTGAACTCTCCATGTAGCCATGCAGTTTACATGCTCGCCACCCCCAGACTACAGTTGCTACTGAACAACATTTTTACAGGTACATACAAGCTCAGTATAATAATAAAAGTTTTTTTCGTAGAGAAGTGTAAAGTTTGTAGGCTGAGCATTGACTTACACATTTAACCTAATTTGTAGGTATACAGACTAACCATCACTATCTCACAATTGCTATAGACTTTGTACACCATATTAGCCAGAGCGCTGGGAATTTTATTATAATAAGACACTCCTAAATGCAATCTACGTAATATAGTAAACCATTGTTTATCTTACAATGAATTCATGCATATTGACTATATATAACTTCTTCATCATGTTGTACTGTATATTTGTATGCTGTATTTGCTTGAGCATTGTTATCAATGCACTACAGCTGAGGTATTAGGAAGCTGCATGGGACTCTATCAATGATTGTGAAATAAGCTTCCTATTATCTCCATACATTGTTCAGTGTATATATATAAACCAATTATGGTAACCATATATAGTAACATCTATTAATTACAATCCATTTCTCAGAAATAATTATTATTAACCTTACTTTCATACTAGTACAAGTGGTTAGTCATTGATTTGTGGAATAGTGTGATTAACCAAAAGAATTCCACCTAAATGTCCATGTACCATGTCATACTACATGGTCAGACTCCATATACACTATTCTACAAAACTACTGTTGCTGTACAAATTTATTGCATATTCATGTAATTCACAGATTCAGGGGTAGTTGAAACACATCCACACATGTACATGCATCATCAAAATGATTTTCCACGCTGGTCACATACTGTAATTATATATCTACCTTGTTTAATTAATTGGGTGGAGCTACAACTACTTCTCAGAATTGCCACATCCCATTGTAATAGAAACCACAGCTATGATTAGTTTTTCTTGGAATTGTTTAAATTGTGCACACAACCATGTGACTTACTTTGGGACAGATAGACATAATATGCCCATAATAATATTTGAGTGAATTGAGAGTGTTAACTTGCTTTTCATGAACAATACATGGGTAGCTATAAACACTAAGTATTATCTGCATGTATCTATAATATAACCTCCTGTAATACGTATGTACATGGTATGGGTCTGTGTGTATATATAATTGGAATTAAATTTATGTATTCGATATAATTATAGTCCTTTTGTGACACCATTACTTCTAATAATTCCCATGCCGTTCGCCATTGCTTTTAAAATTAATGGTTGGCCTTTTATTGTACTCTATTCTTTGATTAAAGGGATACAGTTTATTGGATGAATTATCTGCATACGTTTGAGTAGATGTTCTATTACTTGGCTCTGCTGGAGTGTCCCTTGAGTAGGTGTGGTTTAGTTTATCACAATTCCCTGGCACTGATCCACTCTCTGAACATGTACTAACACTTGTTCTCACACATGTATGAATCTTGTACTTTTTCTGATCATTGAACTGCAGGACAGTACATGTATAATATAATACATGAATCCTAATAGTAGCATATACTACTGTATCACAACTGGACTGAACTAGCACATGAAAGCAACACAAATTGAGAAGTCTGCAGGGTGTGATATAAAACAACTCTGCAGATTTACACTGCACATATGTACTCTATATAGTGCATAAACAGCAACGAAAATAGGGAATGTAGGCATATAAAATTTGCCAAGTTTCCGTCATCCATACCTTTTGTACCATCATACTATGGCCTTGAAATTTTCAGCATATACACAATCAATTGAAAGTGCTTTATACCAAAAGTTGCAGAGTGCAAATATTCTGTTATTCTATTCTATTCTTGTACTGAGATATGTTCTGTTGTGTGACAGGGTGTAGTTTGTGCCCATGGCCACATGCATGCCCTATTTTCACAGGCCCAGTCACAAATTTTGTGTGAGATAGTACAGCTTTAAAATTCATTGGTTGTGCTTACCTGCAGTAAAAATAAAGTATCCAAAGAATCAAGATCGTCAAAATAATTAGTAATAATAAGATACATAATAGCAGCTACTATAAAAACTTCTGTTGGTACAGCACCTTTGCTGTTTTCTGACATAGTTTCAGTTACTGCGGTACATGTTTGGTTGCACAAAGTAAAGGTGGCTACACCTAACTTAATTTCTTTTTTGTCATTTTCTTTCTGCATCAGCCATAACTGCAGCATATCATTAGCCAATGGACCGATTAGTTGTACACTATATACTGCACTAGACAATTCAGTATCATTGTAGTTCACTGTAACTGTAAAACTAGTGCAGCTATACATTTGGTTTGCAATATCACAATCAGATATTCCTCCAGCTGGATAGCACGTAGAAAATATTACCATATAATTATAAGTATTACACTAACTATGTACCATCAAGAGTTCATTATGCACTCTTGGTACCATTGTACACATACTGTACATGTGGCTATAGTATGTTCACGTTGAGCTGAATCCTCAAAAACATTTAATAACTCACAGATGCAAATACATACTATCTTGAAATTTGGCTCATTTGTAGTACTGCTTGACCCGCTAAAAATATTGCAAAATCTTGTTGTTCAAACGTTTGACATAATATTTATGGCCAATCAAAATTTTCACAATACATTTCCTATGCTGAAGCCATATAACTACAGTGTCCATTACAGCCCTTTCCCGAACTTGTAGTGGAGCCAAGCTGTACGTGTCTGTTGTTGACACCTTTGCTGTTATCAATAATCATCTGGTTGGCTGAAATGTTAACTCTGTTGAGAAAAAATCCACTTTTAATGTTTAGCTGTTTTTCAGGATTCAGCTCAACGTGAACATACTATAAGTGCATGTAATAATTGTATGACTATCGATATTGATACACATACATATTATTATGTGTGTTGTGTGTGTGTGTGCGTGTGTGTATGTGTGTGATTATTGTACTTACTTCAAATCAGTGTCGCAATGAGATGATGTTGCATCTGCACTCTGCAAATAAATCAGTTGACTCTTAGCTATGGTGCTGTTATTTATACCTGAATGAATGCAATTACATGAATGTAGCTACAGGGTATAAGGTAAAAAACAATACATGCATATGATAACAACAAGAATGCTAACTTGCATCCATAATTACCTTATTTGAATGTTATGAAAATATTTCTTAGAAATTAGGCAGGTGTGTCAGCATGCTTGTGCTTCTGAGAAAAGCCAGTTAGTGCTTTGTCAGGCATTGTACTATGCAAACACAAAGTTTCTAGGAATTTCCACCCTCTATACAGTATATCAAATCTTAAAAAATTCAATCTATGAAACTGCATGATTAAACTGTCTAATGATTACCTCCAGCATGTTAGGAAATTCTGGAAGACTGTTATTTATAGTTGAAATAGTCATTTTAGCAGGTACATATTAAAGTGAGATCATGATATCTAAGGCGTTGCAATAACAATTAGTATATACACTTTAAGCCTGCAGTAAACAAAACTATAGTTACTGTATATCATAAACACATAATACTCCAAACAAGTTAATTAAGCACTGCCATAGTATAGTACATAATAGTGTTGTGTTCTCTATAACTAACCAGTCTAAGTGTACATCCAAAGGCTTTATTACTGCTAGAATTGAATCGCTATCACATCAAAAAAGATATGTGTTGGAAGGAAACCAAGGTATTGTGAGATGTCAAAATAGAAGTGATGATGTAACCACTTTCTATTCATGCATAACAAATGCAGAGTGGTATAGAGATTATCGGAATGGGATTATGGGACTATTACTCAGGTTGGTAATTCAGGGCCAGTTTATGCAGATAAACATATGCTGATAATTTCCTCAATGACTGATGCTGATCAAGGGAAGTATTATTGCTGCATTCCAGCTGGACCACTGCGCGGCAACAGCAGTTCAGCAAGTACCACTGTTCTATTATCAAGTGAGAAGTGTAATATATCTATCTGACAGGGTATATATATATACCACACCTGTGGTTGAGATCAAAAGCGCCGCGCTGTGGTATATAACTGATATACCACGGCAAACTGTGGTATATAACTGATATACCACGCTTTGTGGCTACGCTTACCATACAGTATACGGTGTAACTTCACACATTCCGCGAAATCCTTATCTAAACGGTAAACAAGTCTCTAATAACAAGCGCCTAAATCAACCAACAATTATTCACCTCAGGAACTGGAACAAGTTTCGATGAACTCTTGTCTCCTTCGTGGATAACTCACTAATCACGACTATGTGGGCGTGGCACCGTTAAAAGTGTAAAACGTCTGATCCATCAAGAATTTCTATTGATTTCCATCTCCAGGAGGTGCTGTTTCACTATAACTTACTTTCTATAATCGTTTTCATCTACTGGGGTGTAGAATATAACAGTTATAACACGATGACTCAGGATATGACTAAACATATGCACTCTCACTCGAGCGCTGCGCGCTCTCGTGAATCGTGCGTATATTTTAGTCATATCCCTCGTAAGCGTGTTATAACTATAAAATATACTGTATTATAGAGCCACACAACTAGCAATTTTGATGGTACAGCTATATACAGTCATACGCCACAGTTGACTTTGCATATTCAGAAGTCAGTTATTAAGTTTTTAATGAAACCTTTTGAAAAATTGTATGAAAGTCACCCTTGAAAAATTGTCATCTTTAATTTTTCATTTGCATTGGATGTTAAATGCTGAATGCATGTATTGACACCACTAACAAGTCTTAATAACTAATTCACTGCTCATTTTGCTGTCAGTATGCATATAATTTATATATGTAGTGCAAGTTGTATAATTCATGTTGCTACAGTCATACAGTTTGTATGTATATTGCACATGAATGACAGAAAACTATTAAATTGACCTTTTGTCTGTATGTAATTTAATAGTTATTGGCTACATACCAGCATGCTCACAATGGTACATAACATGATTGTGTATGGTTGGTGTTACAATTTGCAGAGAATGAGAGAATAATAATAGAACTATTTTAATTTGCAACATAGTATTTTAATGATTTCATGCATAGTTTTTATTACCAGCTCCAACTGTGATAGTTGCAGCAATTCCTACCTACAACTACATATCAACTGTTGGATCAAACATTACCGTGATGTACATGCAGTATTGTTGATAAAGGAACGCCACCAGCATTATTTTCATGGAGAAGAAATGGCTTGGAAATAAATAATGCTAACAGAGTGTTTATAAATGACACTATTATGACATTAGTTTTAACATAGCAATGGGCATATAATATGTGCACTGCCAGTGGTGTGTTATCCTATTGTAGTGATTCTGTGGAACTAATTGTTGAAGGTATATAAATGCATTTAAACATAGAAAAGTATGTAAAAGCTATGTGTACATATAATGGATTACAGCAATCAATGTAGATAAAGTACAAAGAGTTAGTGCTTCATTACTAGCAGCATTCAAATGAGAATTCATCAATTAGAAATTCTAGGGATATAATTATACAGATATGGTTATAATATAGGAGGAAAGTATGGTAGCTGGGTAATTGCATTGCCTAAAAGTACCACCTATAACGAGTACAGATATTTCTTTGACATGGATATATACCCACGTTTCCTAGAACTTATTATGCTTTGAAAAAGTGATTAAAGACAGTTGCACAGTATGCAAGTACTGTATTTGTGTTGTTTATGAAGTGGTTTAGTTATGCAAATATTGGTTGATTAGATTGTGGGTGTAAACAATAAAACTTTCCCTTTTGTTCTTTGAGCTAGTTTGAGGTTACAAATGATTACATAAGAAGAGAGAGCTTTATATCGTATAGTTTGAAACTCTGGCACTATAAAGCCTTGATTAGTGAGAAAACTCTGCAAATCACCATGTTACATCATGTGTCACTACACATTGCATGTAGCTAAAGACTATATTTAGCAGGAAAATGTTTGCAAAATTTTAAGGAAAATTTTCAATGTTTTATAGCTACCGCCAAATCTTTCTACTATGGTACATATATACAGTAGATACTACCAAATTTTATTCCCGGTAAATATTGAAATGTGTACTATATAATGTGCTGTGTAGCTATCCCAGAATGGAGCACCACTGTCATCACAGTTTCATATGGAGAAAATGTTATCCTACCATGCAGAAGTAACATATTGGCACCAACAATCTATGACTGGGAACAAGTGTCCAGGCAGTCACTCATCGTGCAGGATAGCATGAGCACAATTCTTGATAATGGGTCACTATTGTTAACCAATATACTGGCAACAATCTGCAATGTACAAATGTACAGTACTGGGTGAACAGGGAGTGACCCTACAATTTATCAAGCTGGTTGTAGATAAACTTAAATTAGTTAATATACAGTAGCTAGAGAAAGAGCCATCATTACATGAGAAAATATGTACAGGAATATAATGAAAAAGAAAGAAACATGTGTAACCTCGGACTGCATGCGACCACAGAGTAGGCTGCCTAGAGCACTACTGTGGGCATGGTGGGCATAGCCGGTATAAGCTACCGGTTGTACAGTCGGTAGCTTATACCTGCAAAGTGCATGTACAACAATAATTATTTGGGTTTAATACAGATTGTACATAGCTCATATTAATGCAGCGTATATGTATATCAATGGGGATTTAAGCATTTATTTGACGTACATAGAACAGCGAGACCATATGTATCTGATTGCGTAGCCGCTACTTAACTTCGAATGGTTTTGTGGATAGACAGAATCACGGTTTAGCAGCTGTACAGGTGTGTACTGTGTTCTAGATATTGCAATGGGAATAACTTCCCTTCTTCGTTGTAATAAATATAGCTGTACTGCTGTGGAATTAACAGAAACGTTTCATCTGCGATGATGGCAGTATGGATGGGGCCTGCATGGCATCACCTCAAAAGTGTAAGTATATGGTTGAATTGTAACACCTTCGTCATGCAGCAGCATGAATAAACGATTTATTAAACTCTCAGAATACGAAGAATCAGAGTAAAAAGCAGAAAAATTTCTCAGCCACGCCCATCTTCATAGTGTGACCACAATTACATAATTTTGTACGATAACCGTGTCTTATTTTTGTAATCACGATAATCGACGAACTTTTACGCCATTTCCGCTGAAAACAATTATGGACCTAACTGAAAGATGATTCAGGTTTTCGTTAAACCTTTGACTGGTAAAACAATTGCACTCCAATTGGACACAAACGATACTGTCGCTGACGTGAAATCCGGCATAGAGGAGAAAGAAAGAATCCGTTCTGCCGAGGAACAGCGACTAATTTTTTCCAAGGAAAACAGTTGGATGATGGCCGAACTTTGGGTGAATACAGCATTTCAGATAACTCCATCCTTCATCTGTTGCTGTATCTGAGAGGGGGCATGAAAATCTTTGTAAGAATTCTATACCCTGATGCTAACAATGGGGGAAATGAAAGAGTGGTAACATTAGAGGTTTTAAATACTGACACTGTTGCTAATATTAAAGCTGGAATTACAGATAAAATAGGTATTCCGACTACTAACCAAGAGTTAATTTTTGCCAGTTCCCAAATGGATGATCATTGAACACTATGTGATTATGGAATTCGTAGTGAATCTACTGTGACTTTGCGTTATAAAGGTGTTATACAATTGTTTATCAAAGCCATGACTGGTAAAACAACGATTATCAAAATTCCTTATGGTTCGACAATAAAGAAACTCAAGGAAGAAATAAAACGGACACTAGGAATTGCAGTGGATGATCAGCGGCTAATATTTAGTGCTGTGCAGCTAGAGAATGAAGACAAATTACATGACTGTGGTGTTGAGAATAATAACACCATTCATCTGGTTGCTCGTGTTAAAGGTGGAGTGATGACTGCTGTGATGTAACTTTAATATATTGCAGCTGTACGCGGAGTAGTCATTTAAATCCTATTTCTTATTGACAATTAACACATGCACATTTGTTGCAATCAACATAGTGACACTTTTAAACAAATATATATTTTATTTTGTATCTGTAATTTAGCACTGAATTATGTGCATGTTGTATTTTGATATTGCGATAACTTTCAATAAATTTGCTGACCTGTGTATGGCAAATTCGTGTTTACTTGGACCTTCTGTAATTGCCAATAACTCGCCAACACAATAAGCTATGAATTTTAAATTCGCACCATTAAGAAGCCCATGAAAATCTGTGTAAATGTTCACCAAAACCGCCTTGCTGTTATGAAGCTATAAAAATTCTGCATGTTTGACTGCATAGTGCTGTGAATATATTTGTAGTAACCAGATCATGCTTTTCCAAAGTACATAATAACTGTCTACCCACTGGTTGATCTAATTTACAAAGCCTTTGATTTCTAATATTAGGGATCATGGAGGTTTGTGATTTCTCACAAATGTTAACTAGAAATCAGCTTCACAATTATACTGTACTTTCATAGTGCCTTGGCAGTATTAGTTAAGCCTCAGTGAGACAACTTTTTTCTCATCAGTTTCTTATAGAATAACACAAACGAGCAGGTTATCTCATTACCTCATTATTTTATAAGTCATATAAATTGCAGTATGTACAGTACTATATACACTTGTACAAATAATCTAGGTTTTTGCCACTGTTCAGGCTGAAAGTAAAACTCATAGCTAGCTTGCATAATATTCTGTCATTTAACAAATTAATCTTTCTAGTTCAGAAAGTCCTTTAAGAGAATTCCAGGCCACTGTACTTAGTATTTTTTTCAATCTTTGGGTCACATCTTAGCAACAGGAGCAGCAGCAGCAGCAGCACAAAAATGTTGTGAATTCTTAACTTTGTTTTGGTACAACTTATAAGTGTATTATTCATGACTACTTCGGTACATTGTCATTAAAATTTCTTAGTATTCTTACCTCCTAGCAAACAAGGACTGCATATGTCATACATAACTCAAACAAACACACCACAACCTTTACTGTAACATGCATGGCATTGCTGGTGTCAAACTGCAATATATCAGTGTACTGACAACATGTGGCTTTATACTGTAGCCTCTGGACATTGAGTTTCTCATTTTGCAATGTACACTAAGTACTTCAAAATGTCACTTTGTCAATGTTTTACCACATAAATTATGGCCACAGTTATGTAGTCTAAAGCCAACACACATCTCTAGGAACCCACTTATACAGGTAGACTAAGTGACTGGGGGCATGGCTAGGGTGCAAATGCATAATAACAATAATATTTATTATTGTATTAGTGCGGCTATCTGTTCTTTGTGAAAAGTTGGTGCGTACACAGTAAGTAGATACAAGATTTTCATCACATGCATAATATACACTTTAATTTGCTGTATAGCTATACACTAAGGGTTTGAGAAATGTGCTTTGAAAATGTATGTACAAATGATTCCCAAGTCAATTGTACTGGACAACATATTACACATTCCAAAGATTCAAAGCAGATCATTGCTGAAAATATTTATGTAGAAAGTGTAGCAAACTGTGTAGTCTAGCTCTCCACTCTTCTGTAGCTTACAGTCAAGGCTCTATCTTTCCATGGCACCTTGTAATTGCCATTAACTCCATATAGGTCTTTGCAGTGAGTATGCGTAGCATTGTACATGGCACCTGTTCCCTTAGAAGATCCATGCAAAAATATGTGTGGTACAATCTGTATTGCTGTGCATTGCTGCCTGTAGATGTATGTTGGGTTTTAGTGGTGCTGATATGGTATGTCTCATTCCAGGGGCTGTTACTGATAAACTAAGTGACTATCTACAGTGGATCATAGTGAAAATTCCCCATGTCGTGTGCGTTAGTCCTACAGTCTACTAAGGACAGTACAGTGACAAGAATAGGGAGATGGAATAGATGGTTAATGTCGATACATTTTATATAAAGAGACCAGATCCGCAAAAAGGGATCTTTTGCCTTTGCAATTGCATGTATTTGGCAATACATAATGTGGCATGTGACTATGGTACCAACCAGAAATTTGGTCATTTTTCACTTGTACCATAGCACTATTCCTGGATGTAATTTCAAGACAATAGGTTAAACACATGATAAGTTATGATTCGTCAAACGTGAAAGTTCAAACTTGAAAATTTGGAAAGGCTATAAGACCACTATTCGCAGATCAGTCAAATCAAGAGTTCATAATATATATATTTAGGAGAATATCCAATGCCTGTATTACCCTTCAAAACACACTGCGTAATAATTGTGCAACATTGTGTTACATATCTGAATATTTTAGTATAATTTCAGTAAACTCCAACACATGGATTTTCCATGAAAGACTTGTTGATAGGCATTGATATACCAAAGTGAAAAACTTCAAACACTTCAAGGTGTGCAAGCACGTCAAGGCCCTTATAGCTCTTGAAGCAAGTTAACACCTTTGGTGATGATGACTATTGTGTAGCATTATTATGCAGTGCGTTTTGAAGGGGAAACACAGCTTTGGATACATATACTCTCCTAAATATATATATTATGTACTCTTGGTCACATACAGTACTGTATATAGGTACATGCCTGCACAGTCATGCTTTTCAGGCTAAATACAACCATTTGTGTTGCACACAATGTGATGTACGTAGCTATAAAAGATATATTATTGTTGTACTGTTATTGAAACCAAAAAACGTTTGGTATCAAACTTGAAAGTATCATGCTTGCTTATTGGAATTTCTGCATAGTTGGTACAACATGTTTTAAAGCCACATTTTAATTCTGAAATATCATAAAGTTACAAGTATGAAAGAATTTTGTTCAGATAACAAAATTAATTGCATTGGTTTACTATTAATAGTTACCAGATATTGGTACATGCCTAGCTATTAGCAAATAGCAATTCATTTACATGAAAAATGTACGGTATACTACACAATGTAATAATGAATAGCTACTCTGTAGTTATGAAATTCAAAAAAAGTGGTAGAATAAAGTACGATTGTGACTGTAATTATAGACTTACAGCTGTATGTAGTTATGGTAATTTAATGGTGGTATTCAGGACTATAAGTTACACAGTTATTTAATTCTACAGCATAGTTGTCCTCTTTACAGTACATGTGTATACTTTGTTTTGTTGTTGCGTATTATTATACATATCTTATATTCAGCTACTGACCTTAAGTAAAGCAGCTAGAATACTAACTGTATACTAATCGTCTTTTCAACAAGGGTGTAAATGTTTTGCTTAATAGGAAGTATATCATTCTTTTATGAAACAACAACTCAAAAATTAATAAACTTTAAATGTAAAAATTTTTATGCATACTTATAGTTACTAATAACAAAGTATTGAACAATGTAAAGTAATCGTATCATGACCACTTAACATTCCTATGATATATATTCATACCTATAGTGTATTCATGGCTATACTCCTTGGTCATAGGCTTTGCTATAGTAACTTGCAATTGGCCTAGCTATCTTACTAGATAGGATAAGGGAGGAAACTGGCTGCTCCTGGAGCAGGGATTGAACCATTGATGCAAGCACTATCTGAAGGTTTTGCAAGCAGTCTCTTTCCCCCAGCCTGATCCATTATCTAGGCACTATGGTTCATTCATTGTCATAAGAATTTCTCATAAGCAGAAATTCAGTCAAACTTGAATGCTCTAATAGAGAGTTCTGTTATAGTAATTTTGTGGATTTCAGTCAATTGAAGATAAATGATTATGCTACAGTTACTGTATCGTACTATACCACAATCCATTAGAAGACTACAAAATGTACCATAAGTGGTATACAATAAATTAATTGGTGGTATGAATCACATTGTGAAAATCGTCAGGGATAGGTATTTAACACACATGACCACAAATGTCTCTGAATGCCATATGAACATGCTTAGCATTTCTAAGGATTTAATTAAGCAGACATACCCTAATTAACCACCACTCAAGGATCCATTGTATACTCAAGTTAGATCTACAACTATGCTGGAGATGCAAGTTGAATTACGCCAACACTCTCTAATAGAGTAGTCCCTGCATTTCTGCTAATGTTATCTCCTACATTTTAGCAACTAAGGGAATGTTGTTTATATAATATGTGTTATCTCAAACAAACCTGTAGGTGGTGTGCATGGTACAGGGTGTAGTTGCCTGACAACTTTCTGAACTACTGTATTAATCACTTGCAATTGTGTCTTGACAACTTGAACATGTATCTAGCTTTGGATATCCTATTTCTTGCTTGTTGCATAAAATATTTATTTCAAAATGCTATCTTACATAAATTATAGTTTTTTGAGCTCAGCTGATCCCATCCTGATAGTTCAAATACCAACACATGTCTCTAGAAACTCACTTGAACAATGCAGACTTGGGTGGGATGGCTATGGTGCAACTGTGCAGTGTATTGATGAGGCTGTCCATTCATGGTCAAAGTTGGTTTCAATGGTAAATAAATGTGTAGATCAAAAATTTGGTAGCACATGTTTGTAATACACTTAAGATTATTATATATAATTAAGGAGTAAATTAGCACTGCAAGCAATTTGTATGTAGTATGCATACTCATCAAGTATACTGACTTGTACACAATGTGATATACAGTTAATGTAGCTAGGTATGTTGTTGTTCTGATATTGAAAGTTTGGTATCAAAACTTGAAAGTAGTTTGTATGCATATTTCCTGCATAGTTAGGTAATTAAAGTCACATGTTGAATAGGGAAACATTTATACATCAAAATTATGAAAGACTTTCTATTTTGATGCCAGATCACATTGGTTTTCAAATAACAGTTAATGTGTACCTATAGTAGGTGAACAGTAAAACAAATATACAGCTAGATTGCCAAAACTTAATTGCATGTTTACTGGTCCTACTATGCAGTACAACTACATAATAACTGGATTGAAAATTGTGTATAATCATGATCATCAGTTGATGTGCATTGGCTTATTAACATCATCCCACCAAGCACACAAATAATTTTTTTTTGACTTTTACATTGTAGCTATGAAACTTTAAAAAGTTGTGGAATGCTGCTATTATGTGTATACATAAGCAATTAACAGTACACCATAATGTGCACATTATTGTATACAGTTCATAAAGTATACTTGCTTGTTTTATTGTAAGGAATAATTATGATGCCTGTTACACATCTACAAGTTTAAAGTAATGTAAACATTGAAACTTGATACTGATATGCTAACTGTGCACCTCTTTGTGTGTACAGTAGGTGAATTTAAGGATCTTGATAATCAAAACTATGAAAATGCATTTAGCCAATTTGTAAATGAGAGGGCTTAAATGCATTCTTCATGTGTATGTTACTGTTCTTCATGTTGTTGTTTCCATCCATCGATCTAAGCCAGCCACTATCAATCATTAAAGTCAATATCTACAAGTACAAGTATCTACATCAACACTTCACACTTCATTTTTCAGCTGACAATCCTTGTATGTATCATTTTTGTTGCAAATGTAGTAATTGTTATAACGTAGGTTTATCTAGCGATTTCTCGGTACTTTAGTTTTGTAATTAAGTAAATTAAGTTTTAACTTTTTCAGGCTGCCAACACGGGTTGTTGGTTGACCCTCAATACGTTTACTGTATTGTAAAGTATTAATAATGATAATAATAATAATAATAAACATCTCCATTTGATTCCAGGTTAATAATGATATTATTGCTGTTAGGTTACAGATCAACATCGGTGATGGAGACTGGATGATACTTATGGTGTACTGGTCTGTGACCATTAGGTACGGTGTCATATGATGCATCAGTAGCTTTACTGCTATCTTTTAGAATAGTGTCGCATTTGTATGAAAATATAGTTGAATGTTTTCTCTTTCTTTGGTGCCTACAGGAATACAAACACCTAATAATGATAATATTGTATTGATGGATTATGCATGCATATGGCTTATGTTGCTACCCAGTACAGTATACTTACCTCATATAAAAGGCCAGTATGCTAAAAATTGTTAGTATGGCTGCAAACACAATGACTATTGTAACTATAACTATCAAGAGTAGTAGAGGAAATGAAACCCTTTCTTGATCATTGTTATCTGAAGTACTGAGAGTACAGTTCTGATTGCATACTTTTAGTATACCAATCCCAATATCAAGTCCTTGTCTAAGGCTGTTTATATCATTGAGAAGTTCTTGCAGTGTGTTGTTAGCTGAAAGTCCAACAAAGTGAAGCTCAAATATTATCATAAGAGGATTATTTTTCGAATCAGATTCTGTAACAACCACTGTGACATTACTGTCATACTTGCTGAGCACAAAAATTTCTAGAATTTCTGATAGATTGTGCTAAATAAGTAGAATGTGAATGGGTAAGTTCATTAAGACACTCAATGGAAATTACATAACAGTAAGATGCTCCATGGCATTTACATACCATATATGCTGAACAATTCACATACTACTAACAGCATAACATATATTGCACAACAATTGCATAATATAATTATGCATGTACAGTACACTGTATACTGAATGCTGTGCTGTTTGTATGCATGTACTATGTGTAGCAGTATATGTGCACCTTGCATGCGAGCAATGTACCTTGAATATAAGAAAATGAGGCCCATTGAGCATTAGTAATAACTGTACAGCAGTACTTCTTTCAGGATTATTATCACCAGTAGTGATATTTGCTGAAAACAGAGCTGGATAATTTATTAATGGAAACATACATTATCAATATGCTGTATGTTCTGCACATGCATATACATTTCAAAACAACATTTGCTCATGTACAAAAGTCAGCTATGATTGTACAGTATATGTAAAAATGTACATGACTTTAATATTTGCAAGATTAATACCATGAATTTGCTCTACCATATCAGTTTGTGGTTATGGTCACTAAAAGGGGTAATTTATTATAATCATGGTTATCATTTGTGGAAAATTGATCTGTGGGTATACATGTAAATGTACACTGTATTTTAATATAGTCATTCAGGGAATTCATTGCAGTTTTGTGTTATATATGTACTCACCGTCCACTATAGTTAGCTCAACTAAATCACTGCGATATGATCGAACATTAGAAGCTGAACAAGTGTATTTTCCTGCATCTTTTTTTGATAGATTACTCAACTTGATAGCAATGAAAGAATTGTCAACTATTATGATATCTCCTCTTGGGTGAATGCCATTTCTCTTCCACTCAAACTCTGGTGTAGGTACCCCATTATTAATAATATTACACTTTAGCATTACTTCTGAGCCAACAGTAGCAGTGTAGTTTGAGTCATTAGCTCTTATAATGGGTGGTTCTACAGATTCAGAATGTGTACACATTAATGCAGTTATATACATCTGCATGTATAGCTACCCTTATATGAAGTCATATGTACTGTACATTGCATCAACATTTGAAAAAAGTAGTTGTAGAAAGCTTTCAAACTAAGTAAAGCTTACCAGTTACTATATAAGGACTTGTACATATGCATAAAGGTAAGGGCCAGCTCAAATAAATGTCAAAGAATATTATAACACAATGAAGTTAATATGTATGTCAGGTGCTATAGCTATAGTTTTATTGAACCATGTCCTTCATTACAAAGCTACACACAATTACAGTATAACTATACGTATTGTATAGCTATTATTACGTACGTATAATAGCCACTTGCTTGTATAACAAACTTAAGATGAATTTTAGGATTTTTAACACTTGTCCGGCTAGCTGTATAGCTTACTCGATATTATCACTGTAGTCATTGTTATGCTGCACAGTCCATTTGGTGTACAACAAAAATACTCTCCTTGATCTTCAGGCAATAGTGGATCAAAATTAAGTGTATGTTCCATGGAATACACCGACCCAGTGCTACCAACAGTGATATTAGTGCCATTCTCAAAACGTCGATACCACACTGCATTGGTGATATAAGAATGGAATAGTTGTCCATCGTCACTTCTATTTTGGCATCGTACTGTGCCCTTGCTTCTTTCTAGTATGTATAGTTGGCGTGGTAAGGGTACTGTAATCCCAGAACATCCTACAAATGAAAGAGTTGTTTAAAGTATTTAGCTCATAGCTATGTTATATAGATCTAGCTATAGGTAGCTATGAAATCTAGCGAAAATAAAGTGGGGTATAGCTAACAATATTATAGCTGCACTCGCAACCCCAGGCAACAAATCAAAAGCATTGCAACTCGTATTGAAAGATGTTTGATGCAGAAGGTGATCATTTTTGAGTGGGAATTGCATGCTGATCAAATGGCTAATTGTTAATTTTAACCTAAGTTGACCATTTACGAACCCGTTGCAGCAATGCAGGCTCATATTTGTAAATATGTAGCTGGGCCTGCAAAAACAGGGCATGTGGGCACCCAATTTTTGCCTACTTTTTCAAACTTCCTTGACTCATAACTTTTTACACTTATGTGCTATGGCAATGACATTTTAAACACATTATAAGCATTTACTTGGTTTTATGCTGCAAGTTACAGAATGCAAATAATATTATTCTGTTCCAGTACTAAGATATGGCCTGTAGTATGACGGGGTGTAGTTTGTGTCCACTTACGTTACCAAGTGTCACTGTCAATGCACCAACTCTAGCTACAACAATTCTCTACATTTGTACACCAGTGATCTAATTACTTATACTTAATTAATTTACTTACTTAATTACTTACTTACATTCTAATTTAATTTGTAACTAATCATTGTACTATGCTCATGCATATGAGTCTTACAATTATAATAATTCTCTGTTTTCGCAGGCCGGGTCACATATAGCTATATTTACTTCCTTGTGATTCCTAATCTTGATTATCTCAGTCGTTAACGAGCATGTAAGCGCACGTAGCTATGTAGTTGTGAAAATTTCCCTTCCCCCAAGTAACTCTAACATACGACATCACAATTTCACCTATCAACTACCCTATTCTAGAATAAACAACCATCTGTATTTATTTTTCCCATCAATAATTCGACTTTGGAACAGCTTAGATCATGAATTAGTTAATAAATCTTCTTTACAACAATTTAAGACTACGTTACATAATTATGCACTGTAATTGTATTTTTAAGTAATCACACACCACACTTTTGTATTTTTGCTCTCAGCATGTACTTGCACCATTATAATTTGTGTTGTGTGCACACACTCTTTAGAGGTTTTGCACACTATTTAATAATAATAATAATAATAATCATAATAAGATTATTGCGCATGCATTGCATTATAATCCATGCGATTTATGCAATACGCATTACGAACACGCAATAGCCTACGTAGCTACACGTGTTACAAGCACTAACAGTTTTAAAAAAATATCAACAGCCTTGTTTTTTTGTAAGATAAGACATTATAATAATAGGAATAATCAATTAGTCAACGCAAAGCTGCAGGCATACTGCAAGGAAGGCATATTTTTTTACTGGTTACCTCGAATACATGATCGCACTGCGAAGCATCGCAAATGACCTCAACCAACCCATAACCACTTCCTCACTTTTAATATTGAGCTGCTCTGCACGTCTCTTATAAAAATAGTGGCTTCACGAGTATATATGCGCAATGTTCAAACGGACAGAAAATTCATACAGTAGCTGTGCACGCCGTGACGATTACGATTGTTCTTACTTGTGCCTGTCGATAGTGCCTGCAGCATGACAATCAGCACCGCTGGTGTTAATATAAAATTTGTCATTATGTCACTGGAGATGAGTAACTAGCTACGTACTTAGCTAGGACGTGTACTTAGCTACTAATGAACTAATAGCATAAGTACTTACAGTAGCTATATATATAGAATAAACCGTTCTCACGTGAATAGTTTTACTGAGAGCCACGCCTATTTTGACAAGCATTGAAGTAAGCGTAATTTAACGTTGCCGCTTCAACTTTGTCTCAAGATAAGTGGAGGATTTAGGTGCTTCATCGACCACATGGCGAAGATGATTAACAAAGATTCTAAATCCTTATTTACAAGAACTTATGTGGCTTTCCTTTCGCTGATATCACTATTTTCGTTAAGCATCCCTAACCCAGCAGCTGCGCAATGCAACGATACGCATATTCATTCGATTGAAAGAAATGGGATGCCTGAAGAAATATCTTGTTGTATGTTCGGCCGTCGAGACGCATGCGTCTGGGTCAGCGCTAACCCTAGCGCCAGTGTCAGCCAGCGTGTGGAGCCAAGCGGTGTTGTAATCAGTTTACAATCGCCTGGACAATATTACTGCCTAAACACAAACAATGGTGTCAGACAGGATGATATTTTGGCTCTATATGAAGGTACGCAGCTAGCTGTATTTCTGTGTGTGTGGTCTGTATCTTTATATGATGTAATTATACTAAAATAATCGGATATAGGGAATCTTTTATTACAGACCACATGTAATGTTTGTGTGTTGTTTTTGTATGTGTTTTTTCTTCTCTCTTTTGCTTTGTTTGTATTTATGCTTTACCAGGGCCCTTGTTGTTTCAACTTGATACCCCTGAGTCTGGGTCTCATTTTTTCTTGTATGTTGTCACAATTTTCATGACTTTATCATCATCACATCATTTGTTTAACCTTTATCATGTATCATGTCGTAAGGTCACTGTACTGTTAAAACTAAAGTGCTATGGTAGTACCTAGAGGTGCTATTTTTTTGTCTAGAGCAATCAAAATTAGCACTTCTAGGTGCTACCATAGACCATCAGTTTTAACACACATAGCTAGTAGGGTCAACTTCAGAACAACGTGAATGCACCACTCGCCTATAATTATTAAACCTATTATTGATTATACAAATTTCATGTTCTACAGTACATGTATAACAAACTATAATAATATTATGCATAGATGTATACTGTAATGTTATGTCAACAATACTACTTGCTTTCTGTCACTGACTAATTTATGCCTAGGTGTAATATAATGTGACCGGATTTGCAAAAAGGGGTCTTCCACACACATCAAATTTACCAACTTTGACAACTCATAACTTCAAACTGCAAAAGGCTATTGACTTGAAAGTTTGTCTGTAGAGTATACCAACATAGCTTAGTTGGTGGAGACATTTTCAGGGTAATATGTTTATTAAACACTGAGTTATGATCTTCCAAGTGCATAGAATTGGATGCGTGTGGAAGACCCCTTTTCGCAAATCCGGTCACATATATAGTACTTTTTGGGATGTGTGTGTGTGTGTGTGTGTGTGTGTGTGTGTGTGTGTGTGTGTGTGTGTGTGTGTGTGTGTGTGTGTGTGTGTGTGTGTGTGTGTGTGTGTGTGTGTGTGTGTGTGTGTGTGTGTGTGTGTGTGTGTGTGTGTGTGTGTGTGTGTGTGTGTGTGTGTGTGTGTGTGTGTGTGTGTGTGTGTGTGTGTGTGGACCTGGTTTCTAGGCATGGAAACAGCCCACCCAGCTGTAACATTGATGTGTATACGTGGTGTTTACTGGGGACTACTGTTTGGTTCATTTTGGAACATCAGGTCCCATAACCTCTCTCCGTGAGAAGTGGACTAATCCTGCTGTGTGTTGCATATTAGCCCTACCCCAGAAGGATTTGTCTGCACAAAAGCTCAAAGTACCTGAGCATCCCAGTACTGGTTCACTTGGCAGCAATAGCTGTGTTTCGCATGTATGGCTGCCGTAGGCTTTGCTTTGTGTTGTATAGTATGTGTGTGTGTGTGCGTGTGTGTGCGTGTGTGTGCACGTGCATGCATGCATGCGTGCGTGTGTGTGCACGTGCATGCATGCGTGCGTGCGTGTGTGTGTGTGTGTTAGTGTACAGAAGTCATAGAGCCAAGTGTCTATAGCATTGACCTGGTATTTGAAAGGTTCAGGTTTGATGCTAGGTCATGCCTGTTTCCTTGAGCAAAAAAATTTACTTATATTACTCCAGCCTACCCAGCTATACCATATTATCTATAACAAAGGGATGTTACTCCACATTTCCACCCATCATACAGTACTACCTCAATTAATTGTACAAAAACTGCTTCTACAATTAATCAAGTCACTAGGGAGATTACTATAAATCTGGAAAGATTTGGCATAAATTTTTTTTGTCTATTACAATTTTGATGCAACATATTATCGTCACTAGCAAAATGGACAAAAAATTTTGATGGGATAGCTATACATTAATCTTTGTATGCGCAAATTATTTGTGCAGTTTAAAATAATTCGCTGTTTTAATACTAATCAATACAGTCAATGACAAAAGATTTTTGATGACGAATTTTTCCTGATATATGGTATGAATGATTTAGTTAGCACAAGAAAGCTATTATGTGTTAGCTACCTGTGAATCCACACCTAGCATGTGATTGCATGATGGTGCAGAAAGATAAATGGGGCACAAAGGAAGACTAAGGAAAATACATAATACATCCAGCCATTGTAGCAGGTGAAAGTGGTAAACCTTGCTCCCAAACAATTTCAAAAATGAAGGAAACCAAGCCCATAGCATTAATCATAGTTTACAATTATGCCTGTCTGAATATATCATTCTGTTGGTTAGCTGTTTTGTCAGTCAGTTATAGTTGTTCTCCTGATATATATATGTGTACCACTTTCACACTTCAGATCAAAGGAAAGCCAGTGCATATATATCACATATCGCACTGACTCAGAATGTTAACGAGATATACACACCGCTACCAGTGCGTATTATATAGTTATACAACGGCCACGAGTGCTCTGCCTGATATACGCACGAGCCTGAGGGCCATTAGGCCCGAAGGCAAGTGCGTTTATACAGGCAGAGCACAAGTGCACGTTGTATAACTGTTATGTGCCACTCACCTAATAGGTGGGGAGAGTCTCACAAGACAGCTGTAACACTTATAAAGGCCAGGTTTCTAACATCGATTGTGGGTAACCAAGCCGGACGTTGCGATGACGTCCCCCCTGCAGTACTGCAGCCACCTGAGATATTGAAAGCTAGTACGCTATGGGTTATATCACTAACCTGCATTCGCTGTTCGACTCTCATTATGTAGTGCTCAACATGCCAGCGTGATCACTCAATCGCCATATAGACTAAGCGCCAGACTAATCGCCATAGTGATTCCCTCGAGCAAAAAAAAGTAGCTAAATAGACGTTTTAAGTAAACAAAACCCAACTACTAAACGATACTAGTCTAATTCTTACTATTCACACTGGATAAACTCAAATCTGGTGGCATGACAAAACTGGTTACCACAATCGAACGTAAAGGTTAGCATTATTTAGAATATATTTGTTTTATTGAGTCATTGTCGAAGTGGACTACAGTTTAATCTGGGCTAAGATGGCACCAGACTAGTAAGGTGTATAAGTACGTTTATATATATGTAGACTAGAGTTGTGGCCACCCGCGTTGGCTTTTTCGATCGTCATTGGCTGCTTGTAAACATTATACGTATTGGTGACGTTATGGCCCACAATCGACCTTTACATGTCAGGCTATAAAAGAATTCGAGTCATCTGTGTAGTGTCTTTCCACCTATTAGGTGAGGTGTCGTAGTGGTCTTCGCCACCGGCACTTGTGCTATGCTGCACAAAACCGCAGCCAGTGCAATATCTGTATATTGCACTGCGGTCGGTGTATTATAACTTATAATGCACTCGTTGTGGTCTACAAAACCGCAACCAGTGCGTTATAAGTTATAATGCACTCGCTGTGGTCTGCAGCAGTGCAATATACAAATTATGGCACTGGCGGTGCCTTTGAACTGCCCACGCAGAGTGGTACATTTAATAGCTATACCATGGCTGCGAGGGATTTTACTGATATATACACCCTAATGCGACCCAAGGGCTGCGGGTGTATATGTCAGCAAAATCCCAAGCAGCTGTGGTATAAGTGATATATATCACTTGGGGCACACTCACCTAATAGGTGAAAGAACTAACAAGAACTCATCCCGTTTGTTTTATACAGTAACATCTGAAAATCGATCGTGGTTTTAAAAGCATGGGCTAATAGCCATCAAAACGTTGTCCATACATTAAAAAGTCAGTAATAAGCTACTATGCTTCAACATGCTATGTTAGAAAACTTGCGATTGTGGGATTGAGTTTATATTGTTATCATTTTTGTACTAATTTAAGCCAACTAACTTCGCTATTGGGACAGTAAGTAAGTTATTATATTAAGTTGAGTACTTAGGACTGTAAGTTACTAACCTATTTCAGTGTAGCAGTAGTAGTTTTTCTGTTCTGCGGTCTGTTCAAAGGCTGATACGCGGTGAGTAGAAATACGCATCCACGATTGCCCAAACAATTATTTTGTGCCTTCATTATCCTTTACTAACAACCAACTAGTCCATCTTAGAGAATATACTCAGTTTAGCAACCACTACAAAATTGAGTCCCACAATGCAAAACTCTATGTTGCTCAATATAATGAGTCAAAGTGTATCATTTCTTTGAACTGGCTGGGCATCAAAGTCATTGGCAAACAGCTTTCCCATGATATTGCCCTGGAAATATGTGAGTTAAACACCAAGCGGCACCTTTGAACGCCCATGCTAAAGTGGTATATATCTCGTTAAGGTAGTACGTATATCTTGTTACACACTGCCTTAATGAGATATACACACTGCCACCAGTGCGTATATCTGGTTAACTTGAGACATTGCACACCTAATAGGAGTGCACACTATATCCAGAAATCATCAGATTTCTTTGATGTTATATTGTTATCCTCTTCTCTTATATAGGGAATCAAGTAAGCTGTGATTGTGGGATTGAATTCTGCCAAACAACCTGTGATTGTGGTATTCAATTTTAATACATCAACAGTAGTTTGTTTTTTTACTTTTGTAAATGTAGTCACAATTAACATTAGTCTCTTAAAATTACTATATTAGCAATAATAAAATCAAACTACAGTACTGTTTGATGTATTAAAATTGAATTCCACGATCACAGTTTGTTTGGCAAAATTCAATCCCACAATCACAGCTTACTTGGTTCCCTAAATAAGAGAAGGGTATAGCAACTAAAGATTTTGCCTGAGTCTACATGCTAAAGTAGAACATATTAGTTATACCACGGGCACTCGTGCTTTGCCTGTATATGCGCACTCGGGCCTGTGTCCCTTGTGCCAGGCCCGAGTGTGTATATACAGGCAAAGCATGAATTCCCATGGTATAACTAATACAGTATGTTCTACTTTAGCATGTAGACCCACCTAAGTGGCAAAATCTTCAGTTGCTATACCCTTCTCTTATATAGGGAACCAAGTAAGCTGTGATTGTGGGATTGAATTTTGCCAAACAGACTTTGATTGTGGGATTCAATTTTAAAGGTCAACTGAAATGGAAAAATTTTTTTTGCTAAATATGTTTGTTTACTCATGCAATGCACAGAACAACAATTTTTATAATTCAATTATTTGTAATTATCGAGTTATAAAGCTTTAAAAGCAGCGAAACGTCATATCCGGGAAAATCAACCGCAACCTTATGACGTCAACTCGAGCCACCGCGTAAAAGTTGTACAACAGTTACACTGTCATATTTTGACAATGGCAGGTGAAGTGTTAACCTCGAGTTCTCTCTCCGAGTCTGATGGCGATTCGATACTGTCAGGCTCTGTGTGTTATTCGACAGATCTCAGTGAAGACAGCGAAGCGATATCAGAGCCAGAGGAGGTGGACGAACCCGCTCGTGACGAAGTTCTACCATATCTGTTCGAACCAGGGAGACGTTCCGGGACCTACAGCGAATCTGAAGATGAAACGACTGTAGTAGCAGGTGACTCAGGCGAAGAGCGAATTGGAAACACGAACTGGTAAGTGAATGGGGACTATTTAATGCTCAGTCAGTCAAGTTATTTGTTCAGGTGCACGTGCTATCACTGCCAGCCAATGCCAACAGCTAGGGAATCTGTTTGCTGTCAAGAAATTGACGAAATCAAAGATCTGTTGGTTGGTGATCCTGTTCCTGTTTGTATCACACAGCACATGGACTTTGCCAATGCTTGCCTGTGTAGAGTTGTGTTGTTGATAGCCTCTCATGGCCACCGACACCATTATGGAACTAGTGATATCCCTGCTGAGGAGAACAGGTGATTTTTCCATTTTTCCATGAAGTCTTATAATTATAAATAATTATTTCTTCGTAGAAAGTTTAGGTTTCTGGCATACAGACAACTGGCGTGGTGGGGTTGGGGCTACTTGGGCCGACACAGACGTGTGGTACTCCCTTCTTGTGCAGTATCACGAATAAGGAGTGAATTTCCTTCTGATGATTACACAGGTCATCAATTTCCACCACCAACACCATAGTAATGTATGTACATATGCATGTCTATAAATTACATTAATATCAAGTCACTCTTTATTTTTTATAACGTGAAAATAATGGAATGTGGTCCTTATCTGGGTGTATGTATGCACTTGCTAATGATGGTTTATGAGGGGGTAGTGTGGGCTTATCCTCATCATCCTTCATGCAGTACTGTATGGTCTTTTCAGTTAGTTCAGCAACGTAATCTATAGAATGCATTACATTAATCAAACAATAAACGAATACACACAACTAACTGTAGGTTTTAGGAACAGGAATTGGCTTTGGTGTAAATTCTCCTTGTTTAGGTTTAGGAAAACAGATGCGCTTTCGTTCTGCTCCAGCTGCAGTTGTAGCTTGTTCTCTCCCAAAATTCTCATTGAAGTGTAGTGCTGCTATCAGTAATCTAGTTTGAAGTGTATGCACAATGGAGCTCAATTGCACATCAGTCACCTTGCATGCATTCCATGGTCTGAAAATGCCAATAGCTTAGGGGCAAAGTGATTGATCACACTGTGGTAAGCCTCTAAGCTACTGGTTTGGTATAATGGTGATAGCTTCTTCATGTCCTGCAACAATCTGGTGTTGGCCACCACAGTGTCAAGTTTCTCACTTGCCTTACTCCCTGCACAACAACTGTCCACATGTTAAATAAAAGTAGAGTTATGCTGACCTGGTATAAACCATTTCTTTCGTCTCTTCTAGGCTATCTAGAGGGTCATGGTAACAATCTTCATGTGTGTTGCAAACATGGTACATCAAGGACTTCCACCGCTTCACTATCTCATCACCATCACCATCTGGAGCAGAGGCAGCACACCAATACAAATGATTGGTAATGCTCTTGATCCACTCTCCAATGAGGTCACACTGCTTGGTCTTTGCTAAGGGTGCTAATTTCTTTTTAATTCCTGTTAACCAATGATATTAATTATTATTATGCAGCTGTATATATATATACACCTTTGGATATGTGCCACACATCATAACGATGTTCAATATCTGGCTTTTCCTCAGCCATGTACTTGGCAATTTGCTTGTGACGGTCAGTTACTAGTGTTGTCACTTGCAATGAGTTGTCAGCCAAAAACTGAAGAGCATTTACCAATCCAAATTTCTCCATATGATTACTGGATTTCACTTCATTGCTCTGTAACTCAGAAATTTAATTGAAACATTAAAGTGTATGCTTGACAATTATACCTGTACAAGTTCAATATGTAAAACTTTGTTTGTATCCAGGTCAATAACACCATATGATCCATATTTTGCTGAATGACCTGGACTGTCAGCTCTTCCATCTCCACCAACTGTAAGAGGGCAGTCTTTCTTTGCGATGGCTGAAAGTATCTGATGTTGGTGGTGGTTCCATACAGATATAACAGCCGGTTGGAGATACTGTGATTGGTGGAGGTGAAATGTTCTATCTGTGGTGCATGCTACACGTAAGCACCCCAAAAAGTGGAAAATCTTTCCAGGAGTGGAACCACTAAATAAAATTGCTGCAGACAACAGTATGTTTGCTGCTGGAGTGTCTCTGATAAATGGCTGGCTGTTCCATACCCATGTGTATCCACAGTGATGGCAGCTTTGTCTGATGCTGATAAAAGTACCCTTCAGGTTGGCAACCTCACCATCACATAGTTGGTGGCATGATCTGCAAGCTGTGAATAGGCTTAACAGATGGGACCTATACACAAGGAACTTGACTTCATCCTGAGGTGGTAGCTCTTGTGTGTCATCTCTACGATATCACAAAGGTATATTATTCAATTTTTGTGTTGCTATTATATGTGTTTACTCTGTGGTGTAGTCTTCTTGGTTTGACAAAAATGATGTGTCCAGATCTGTTTCCTCTTCAGTGACAAAGGAATCGTCAAGTGATGTCACCTGTGGAAGCCTTTGCAGAGGTGGGGCATTTAACAAGTTGCATTGTGTGCCAATACTGATTTGTTGAGGACAAGTGTCAGTCTGTGTTGCTATCATAGAGGAACATGATGTTATTATATCATGCTATACTATTACACCTGTATCTATTTTATACCTTTATTCTTCCCTTTGACACGAACAGTCACAGATACGGACTTCTTCTTAGGGTTTTTCTCTTGTGTAGGTGGATCAGGCATTGTGGAAGAGTGAGACATAGGATCACGACACAAAGGGAAAGTTGAGGAGTGATGCATACTGTCAGTTGAAGTGTGACACAAAGGAAGTTGTACAGTGGAATTAGTGGTATCCATATGCTCAAGAGTTGATTCAGCACTTGTAGTTGCAGAGAGGAGTTCTTCTACCACCTGTATCACAACAATAATTTTAATACTGACATTATTTGTAATTGTACATGTAATAATATATAGCTAGCTAACTTGTATAATGATATACCTATTGCATGTGTACTACGTAGTTATGGGCTTACCGATCTTTGCTCTCTTCTTTCGGATAATGGACGACTATGTGAAGCACTGCTGCTGCTAGTGTGCAATTGGTCGATGCTTTTTGGAAAGACGGTAGGTACAGCATCTGGCTTTAGGCGTTTCTGGGCAGGAATTCCAAAGGTATCACGATACAGGGATCCTTCTGTCTCGAAGGAATCTTCAGTAAAATGCCTTGAGCACAAAAGGGAGCTTGTCGAGGGGCCATTCCAGTCTTTTCTGTATCGCTTCACAGCACTTGTCCACCGTCGTCGCATATTCTCGTCTGTAGGGAAGGAGTGCAAACTGTACCCCATCCCGCTAGTAGTTTTACAATCAGCAGCAACACAACGTCGAGGCATAGTTAAAGACTTGACAATTGTACGTGATAGTGATGATAAGCTCTCTTGTAGTCGTACTACTGCCTTCGTCATCACGTACACTTCCGCTCGAGGTGATGTATCGTGACGTTGCTTCCGCAATAATAACCACAAATCTTCGTCCACAATTTTGAGGTGTCGTAACTCGACAATTACACATAATTGAATTATAAAAATTGTTGTTCTGTGCATTGCATGAGTAAACAAACATATTTAGCAAAAAAAATTTTCCCATTTCAGTTGACCTTTAATACGTCAAACAGTATTTTGATAATATTTTTGTTAATATAGCAATTTTAAGAGACTAGTGTTAATTATGTTACTTTAATTGCTACATTTGAAAAGTAAAAAAAAACCCAACTATTGTTGATGTATTAATATTGAATACCACAATCACAGGTTGTTTGGCAGAATTCAATCCCACAATCATAGCTTGCTTGATTCCCTATATAAGAGAAGAGGAAAACAGTATAACATCAAAGATATAGTGTGCACTCCTATTAGGTGTGCAATGTCTCAAGTTTATGAGATATACGCACTGGTGGCAGTGTATATAGCTCATTAAGGCAGTGTGTAACGAGATATACGCACTTCCTTAATGAGATATACGCACTGGTAGCAGTGCGTATATTTCGTTAACATTTTAAGTCAGTGCAATATGTGATGTACTGTATATGCACAGGCTCTTTGATCTGAAGTGTGAAAGTGGTACATATATATATATATATATATATATATATATATATATAACATTTGCCACAAAGTGGTTCCCTATACTTAGATGAAGTTGTGAATTAGTCTTACTACCATGACTGCTTTCCTATAATACTGTACAGTGATGCCTTATTTACATATCTACTACATTAAAATATGTAGACATTTTAGAGCACTTTTACTTGAGCATACTGTACCATTCTTCTATAACAGTGGCATAAACTCATTCCTTCTCTTTGCATAATGTGCTTGTTACCTAGCTACTGTATACAATGACTGTGCATGTTTTTGTAGACTACTTTTCATGCATTCCCTCATTAGTTGTAAATTGAAAATATACTGAACATAAATCTGTGACTACTGCTACATACCATAGATTAATGCCATTATTCTTTAAGCATTATAACACCGCTCAGGCTTACACTTTCTGTATAATAAATTATCGTGGACTCCATATTGTACCTATACAACTATTATGCAGCGACCTGCATGCTATTTCACTACCCTGCATATAGAGACAAAGGGTAGCTATGTGTAGTTACTGTTTAGGGTTGCAAAGTAGATGCAGTAACAATAAATAAAAATGATAGCATTTACTTGGTATTGTTTGTAGTCATTGACTGAAACAAATTTGGCAACAATATTAATATAATGTGTATAATCATAATGTAATGGTTGGGTATTGAATGCAATAAGAGCACCTGTAGAATTTTTAAAATTGTTTGGCCAGACTACTTGAGGCATAGTGTATAGTAGTAGTAGTAGTTTTTCCCCTACTAGTAGAATCTATACAACCTTCTGTACAATCATTATAAATATTTATAAGTGTATATTATGTAATATGTGACCAGATCTGTGAAAAGGGGTCCTATAGCCTTTTCAATAACATATACTTGGCTACCCAGCAGTCCACATGTAAATATGGTACTACCCTGAAATTTGGTCACATTATGCCCCTAACATAGCACTATTGCGTGGTGTAATTTGAGGTGATAGGATAAAAACATGAGTAGTCAAAGTCTGGAATTTGAAAAAGCTATAAACCCCTTTTCGCAGATCCGCTCACAAATTATAATAATTATAGTATTTTACTAATTGACAGATAATGATGAGAACTGTGCATTGTGTATGTCAGCCAATGCATGCACTATGGAAACCGAGATCAGACTTAGCATTACAAGATTTTTCAGTCAAAATATATTGCATGCACCATGTGAACTGAAACAAAATGGACGCAACCTGATGTTCATACACTTGAACACATGTGTTAGAATGACAGATAGTGATTTTGACCCTACAGCAAATCACTCTGTTGTGTGTCCTATTTGTCGTAACTTCATACATCATATCACCTATGAAATTCCAGTGAACACATTTGTTGATCTTAACAGTTGTTCAGTAGGTATGTATATACAATGCATGCACACTATAATACTGTACTATACTATAATATGTACTCGTACTGTATGTACCCGTAGGATGATTTAACATAAAGAATACAGTACATTAAATTATTGGTGCTATTTTGTATTCTTTATAGATACAGAATTTTGTTCAGAAATAGCTTCTACAATAGTGAGTCCATCAGCCACTTCTTCACCATCAACAGGTATATTATTCATGATACACAATACAAAATGTGTGCATCATAAAATAATATGTACCATGCACTCAACACAAACACATTATTGGACATTGTGTTTGTGATAATAGTGTTTGTAAGTTAGCAGCCCTATATGATGATAAGGCTATTGTATCTTCACACATGGATGATGATTATAATGTGCAACACTGCAATAAATATGTGCACCTGATACATGCCCATGTGCACTGTGTAATAGGCATACATAAACAACACACGTTTCTCTAAGTAAAATGGCAGAGGGTACACAATATTGCAAGTGCATGGTATGATATTCTGAAGTCTGTTGATCAGCCGTCATGTTTCACTATCCATGGTTTCATCAAATTTCAACTGGATTGACCATCACCAGTGGTGTGGGATCATCAAGTATCCATTACATGTATGTCAAATGTTCACTATTACATACCAGACTTTAGTTCTCTGCATCAGACCACTGAGTGTTCATACTACATTTCTGTTTTACAGAAAAACAGCAAATTAAAAGCATACCTTTACACACAAGGATGCTTATACAATGTGGTATATACTCTCTATAATAAATGCACCCTTCACGAATATCACATACCTATATGCATACAATGCATGCATACAGTCTGTACTGTATCTACAATACATACATATACTAATGTGTATACTAATGTGTTTACATTTATAGCCAGTGTCAGTTCATTGCCAACAGACACGGATATTTCTACAGTAACTGTTACTTCCATGTTACAGTCATCACCAACATCATTAGGTAAATAATTAAATTAAGTAATTAATAATTTATAATAATATACTGTGCTATTGCATATAGCATGAAAGAATTATGGGCCACTACCAAACAATTATATACCATCGTTTTGTACATTACAGACACTTGTTAATAAGTAAACCAAGCAGAGTATAAGCAAGTGTTTACTTGAGCCCCAGCAATCTGTAATGTATCAAACCATGGTGAATCAGATGGTACAGTAGTTTACATTAAGCTGTTTACTTTGTGGCAGACAATTTTTTTGTGTTTACTAACCAACATTAAAGTGGTATAGCAGTACATAACTACAATCTATTGATATGCAGAGGTACCAAGTAACCACTATGATAATTCTTTAGGCTCTACTCCACTTCCATCTCAAGTTGCATCAATTCAAGGTAATTGTTTCAGTCATTTGCAACTGTTGAATATATTTCTGGGAACTGCAGTCATGTATTATATAGTCTGACTATTTTAAGCTCTTCCCAAGAATTAAAATTGCTATGTTGTAACCTTCTAAGAGTTACTATAGGCACCAATATTAAATTTGAGCTATATATTACTTCCCCACATTATCTTTGGAGTTAGGTGTAGTGTACTAAGACAGAAACAATATTTTAGGTGATTGGTGCATTTGAAAAACGATTTCATGCTAATAGAACAGTAAAGTACAGATCAAATTATTAAGCATTACTGACTACAGACCTTCTCAAATCCAGAGGGAAAAAGTAGCGTGTTTCCAAATTTAGCCACTTGATGCTTGATAACTATCACAGGTGGTAATAATACAACAGGACTTATTATTGGAGTAGGTTTTGGAGCAGTATTGGTAATGGGAATTATTCTTGTTGCTGTCATATGTTTGATCATTTGCTGCAAAAGTTACAGAGGTACGTACAGTGTATGTGTAGTGTGTACATGTATGTATGTGTGTGTGTGTGTGTGTGTGTGTGTACGTGCGTGTGTGTGTATGTATGTATGTATGTTTGTATGTATGTATGTATGTATGTATATATGTATTTGTGTGTATGTATGCGTGTATGTGTGTATGTATGTATGCATACATGCATGCATACACATTTATGTGGATAGAAGTTGGGTCTGGGTTAAGTCATTAAGATTATTTGGGCAATTTCTTTAAGATTATTTGGGCAATCTGGGGTCATATTTTGTCCAGGTCAAATTGGTATCATTTGCTTATTGGAAACTTTACACATACTGCTTTAATATCTGGAAGGTTAATTGTAGGTTATTGCACAAATCGAGGTATCCTGGCTATTTCAGAGACCTGAGGAAAGGCACAATAATCACCCAGGGCGAAGCCCAAAGTGATTATGTGCCATTCCGAAGGTCTCTAAAATAGCGAAGATACCGTGTATTTGGGCGATAACCAATTTAGACTATGGCTCGTATGGCTCTGGTCACTGTCAATAATGGCAGATTCCTGATCAAATTAGTGTTAAAACATCTCACTGGTAGGCTTCCTAGATGAATACAATCATCTCTATTATCCGGCGATGCCTTCTTCACACTCTAGTGATGATTTCTGATGGCTGTTGTGACTGGAACCAAACAAAACATGTGGCGCATGTGACAAATAATTTTGTCACGGGTATCTAACCAGTTTAGATACCTACCTGTGGGTATCTACTGGATTTTAAATACCACATTAACGACCAAACTTCAAAGCATACTATGCGTACCATAGTCTAATGAGGTGCTATACATAATTTCTTTTCTTAGGCACCTTGAGATATTATACATACAGTTACATATATAAAAGTATTGTAATTGTAGTTGACGTAATGCACTATTTACAGCTATTGTCATCCTGGGGGTATACTAACCTATTTCATTATTTTGCTACTGTAGGTGAACATGGATCTTATATATTAAACAGAAGTACACATAATCAAGGTAATTACATACAGCTGTACAGTATAATTGCACCTGTTAATTGATCTGTATATAAACAAATGTGCATGCAGTATGTGGCACAGAAAAAAATATTGGCGTTGTGCTACAACTGTAGTTAAACTGGTTTTTATCAAGACAAATAGTAGTGTGTCACATTATGTATACGTATGTATGCATGTATGTGTGTGTTTGTTATGTATGTATGTACATAAGTATGTATGTGTGTGTGTGTGTGTGTGTGTGTGTGTGTGTGTGTGTGTGTGTGTGTGTGTGTGTGTGTGTGTGTGTGTGTGTGTGTGTGTGTGTGTGTGTGTGTGTGTGTGTGTGTGTGTGTGTGTGTGTGTGTGAGTATGAGTGTGTATGTGTGTGTATGTAATAGTTGTATCATAGGCCCGAGTGATTTGTCTGATATGTACACCCAAGCTCAAGGGCCGTCAAGCCCAAGAGTGTGGGCGTATGTATACATAGCAGACAAATCATGAGGGAAAATGATACAACTGATACAGTATGTACCGTGCCAATAGCCTGTGGGTGATTAACACCCAAACCAATATGAGATCAACTACTGAATTTATTATATAGACCAACCAACTTGTGAAATTCAATTATGGGACAGCAACAGCTAACATTGTGACTACATTAATTTTGTTAACACGAACATGCAAGTCCTAAGGATATCACGCAAAAGTTCAACTAAGCGATGTTACAAGTATTTTAAAGCCGTTGCATCATTTTACAGACTGTTTACAACATTTACTAAACACCTGTAGGGGTAAGCTATGCTGTAGAGTGCTTATCTTGTTTTGCTCAAAAAGTGGGCATGGTCAGTATTTAAAAATGTGGTGAACCGCTTGTTCTCACCTTAAACCAACATTTCTCAACTCATACGATGGCAAGAGTGACAAATTGCTTCCATCTGAGTGCTATACTGTAGGATGTAAAATTGGATGCATGGTTTTCATCATGTGACCAATAATAAATCCCCACAATCGATTTTGGCTTAAGATTTTATGAAATTGGCGGTACAACTCCCACATGAAGGCCATGGTACATGTAAAATGTACCATAGTCAGCTATTGTTTAACTTAAATGTACCATGGCCAGCCAGAGTTTATAAGATATGCAAAAGAAAGAAATGGTGCCTTGCGTCCCAGTTATATCAATTATTATTATTATTATTATTAATTATTATTATTAACACTTTACAGTGACCAGCACTGAAGGTCTGACAGCAACATGTGCTGCAGCCTTAGGATTACCTAATCTAATTTCAAGGACTTAGACTTAATGACTGATAAGGTGTAACAGAAAAGAGGCCAAAGTAAGGGAAAAAAATCCCTCCAACCCCAGGATTCGAACTGCAGGTCACCCAATGTCTAGTTGGGGCCACACTCAGTCTTCCTCCAGGAGGGATTGATTTTTTTCTTTTAACCTAAAGTATTTTTTATTAATTATTATTAACACTTTACAGTGACCAGCACTGAAGTTCTGACAGCAACATGTGCTGCAGCCTTAGGATTACCTAACCTAAGGCTGCAGCACATGTTGCTGTAATAAATATACAGCACTATTATCGTGTGAAAAGTGAAATATCCATTATGCTTTGTTGTCGGCTATGTTCAACCTATTACACAGCAGTATGAATCAAGAACTGTTCTAAAAGCACCTCTGCAGTCAGAATAGCCACTATTAAAAATACGGGCAGTTCCCATTACAAAGGGAAGCCATCACGTGCTACTGCCAAATCAATACTTTTTGCTGTCAGCAAAGATGAATGGGACACAAAGGAGGACACTGGTAAATCCATAAAGAATGCATTGTACGTACTGCAGTATGCCGAAAGGCACCTCTCGGGCCAAAGCGACATCAAACATTGAAAAAATCAAGTCCGTAGCCTTAGCCGTTATCGAGTTATGCTCGTCCGAAGGTATCAGTCAGTTTAATACTTAGTCAGTCAGTCACTAGAAAATTCCATTAAATAATTTTAACATATTCTGTAGCAACTTGTTGAAAGCACTTCAGGTTGATCTGAAGGCTTGCTTGGGCTTAGTTTTGCCTAGCCAATACTACCTCATCATTGAAAGGGATAATTTAGGCTGGTTTTTGGGTGATGTTATTTTGTGGGCCACACCTACTCCTTTGTGGTCCCTGCTATACAGCACGTACATATACATATTGTGTATGAATGTCTGCATGTGTACTGTATTGAATCAATTTATCACTTTTACATTAGAAAATGGAGGAACGAATCAAGATGAAATGATGATGGCAGGTATTGAAAACAATCAATATAATTATGTGACTGGGCCTGGGAAAACTGGGCTTATCGCCCATGACAGCAGATTTTTGATTTTTCACCAAGAACATATATAAAGCAGCTACATACTGTAAATAAACGATCAAATTTCATTATGAACATCAGCTAGACTTCAGTGGTCTGCTTTTCCCAAGCACAGTGGTGATCCGTACAAGTGGTCTGGGGCCTTACTGGAGCTCTGGCCAGTCTGGCAGGGGATGGCTGTATGTGGCTGTACAGTGTCATGGTGTTGAATGAAGACCTGTGCTGTAAATGTCCTTTATTTTAGGTAGTTTTGACGCCTGAATGGCCTATAACTTAATTGGCATAATTCACCCTTATGCCTTTCTCTTCAAGATTTCTAAATAGCCTTTGACACTCCTCCACGCCCCTGCCTCCCACCCCTTTACAGTCAACCTCAGTTTAAAAACTATCTAAAATGGCAGAAGACAACTTTTCTGTTGACTACTTTAACAGTGGAAGATATGGAAAGCAAGGAATTGGTGTATATAAAATGTGTGAAAATTTGGTACACGTACGTAGCTTCAACCATTGGCAAGCTACAACACACTGAATGCTTAAAACTGGCACTTCTCGAAACTTTTAAATACATAGGCAACAAGACCCATTTCCTAGAATGGGTCACATATTGTACAAGCCTTCGACTCAAGGGGAGGGGAGGTGAGAAGCAATGCTCAAAATTTTGTCCAAAATACTTTTAGGAATTTACCAAAAATTTTGCAGGGCCAGCCTTGACATTCTGGAGACCCTAGGCAAAGTGAAAGTTAGAGGCCCCCCTAACAGTCAAGGTACTGCCCATTTGTAGGGCCTTCGCATACATTTATAAGCTTGTTATGCATTACAGCATGGACTGCACAGCTCTACGTAGCTACGCTAGCTATACATGTATGTATGGCTGCTGTTTTTGTAGCTTTGCTTCTATCCCATAAGTGTTTGTGTAACTATAATATACAGATATCTTTACAGCTCTATAGCATTGTATGGCAATCTTCCAGCTCTTCAGCTAGCTCATCTTGGGACCTTTGCGATCGAAGAACTAGTGCCTCACCCTCTCAATCATCTTTATCATGAACAATACTTCACTGCAACCATAGTGTTAATTTCCATCCAGTGTGGCTACTACAGAACCACGCAGTTGCACCAAATCAGAGACACGAAATGAAGGATGCGCCAAAGCAGCACAATCAAGGCGCAAAATGGTGAACAGCCAAACTACAACAAACCACGGCTAATATAGTGTACACCTTTTCCTAAGTAATGTACAATTCACATACATCGGTCACAATACGAACAGACACTACAAGAAATCCATGTCTCTCCTATGCTCCAAACCATCACAGCACTGTCCCTCCATTATTAGTTTTTAAATACTCACTGTCACATGAATCAGTTCTGCACGTGAGTAGAATAATAGAGAATATTCCTGCGTGCTATTGTTATGACGATGCAAGTGCTTGTTCTGTAATGGTATGAGTTGATAGAAGGCTATTCATAGCCTGGGAGTACAGTAGAACTGTCCACTAGTGTATGGCTGCATAAGGGAAATTGGCTGTATGAATAGCGTTATATTATAGATGTGCATGTAATTCGTAAGCCTGAGCAGGGGTGGATCTAGAAATTTTCAGAGGGGGTTTCTGGTTCTCTGGAATTGCAACTTCAGCCTGGCTGCAAGTTGAAGACCAAAAAAAATCGAAAAGATTGCTATGTGCTTTTGAACGCTGTGAAGGTGATTTCAAAGGTAAAAGTATGAAGTTGAAGTTTTTCTATAGAAAAAGCCATAATATAATACAGTATGTATAACTCTTTGTAATTTTTATCTCCCAGTCAAATTGTAGAGGCGTGCACTATTTCAGAGGGGGTTTCTGGAAACCCCAGAAACCCCCCTAAATCTGCCCCTGCCGAGGCCCTTTTTTGGTGTTCGGAGGTCCCCTCAGCCCCTCATCCCTAGGTAGGCTGCCTACCCTGCCTAAGGTTAAGGCCGGCTCTGCTATTATGCTCTTCAGTGTTCGCATTATGCTTTCGTTATGCTACTAGCATAGATGATATTATAAAGAGAACTTAGCGCCCTCTATAATCTATATACTCCTAGATTAGCATCATTTCTTAGGAACATTAACAGTGAATGCTCTATTAGTCTAAGAGCGGCTTCTATCAAACAGTTTGTATGTACTGAACTTCCACACTTCACAAGATAAATATACAATAATACTGTAAAGCATTAATACAATACAATACAATACTACAATATGAGGAATTATCATTCCATGCTCTTCAAAGCAGTAGCAAGTAAAATCCACTCCATAATGCACTGTACCATAATTTACTTTTTTTCATTGTAAAATAATTTTGGTATGCAAAACTGTACTAAAAAATTTTACACATTTTTTTACGGATGATCAAACTACTCTAATAGAGTAGTCATCATACAAAAATATTTTTACAGGAAAACTTTTATCACGTTTCTTATGCATGAAAACAAAGAGAAGTACGGTATCGACCTAGTCAATTATACTGGTAACTAGTGTGAATATAATTAAAACATGGGAATAGAGATCGCTGAAAAAAGTAAAGATACAAGAGTCAAACAAGCTAGCATGT